>NC_136510.1:36753545-36898545 GCF_053919585.1 Euprymna scolopes
AAATCAGTGTCATTTTGAAGCTCGACCCTACGGATGACAAATATCGAAAAATTGGCCCAAACCATTAATTCCTTCACCCTCAATTGGGCATTTTTCTACAGGAAGGGGTCGCTTTTTTCGCCGATATTTTCGAAAGTCATCCTCTCTTTTCAATTGTCTAGCGTTAATTTAAACCTACGTCACTTCCGGTTTGGCGATGGGTGCAGTAGCTAATGTGTCACTTCTTTTTTTTTTTTTCACTTTCTTTTCCTCCTTCTGAGCCCGCCTGCCTACTACCATTTTTTTTTTTTTTTTTTTGCTCAAGCAACACCCTAACACACCCCCACTTTCTTTTCTGCCTTCACGACACGTGATAGAGCCTGTCTACTATTTTTTTTGTTTGTTTGTTTTGTTCAACACATACCTACAAACACCCGGGAAACGCCGGGCACCCAGATTAGTATTTGATAAATAAGAGAAGGCAATTCACTTTGAACTATGGAGACAGAAATAGAGATGAATAAAAATCTAAATAAAAAAATGATTTTCAATATATATATAAAAAAAAACAACTTGATCAATTTACGTGATTTTTGTAATATGACATTTTCTTTCTGTTATAGGCACATAGATCATAAAGATTTTTCTGTGTTTTTGTATTTTTAATTAGGTTAATTTAATTATGTTAATTTAATTAGGTTTTATTCTGGACAAAAACCCAGTAATGTAATGACAACGTACTCTATAGATAGAAAGATTTTAGAAAGAAAAAAACTCTGTTTATTGAAATTTCGTTTGGTGTTGGCTACGCGGAAAATAGAAAGAAAGTACTTTCCAGTGGTGGTAGGAAGATGAGCTATTTCTGTGAAAGTTTTACAAGGAGGAACCAGACAGTGAAGCTCAATTGAGCCCTTTACATAGAAATAATGAGAGAGTGGAGAAAGACTAGCAATATCGCTTCTGTGAGAAAAGAAATTATCCTCTATGAGAACCAATCTGGGTATTAAATACAAGACCCATCCTATAATTAATATGCGCACAGTATGATAGAGTTTCAGATCAATTAAGTTTTAAGTACTCCAGAAATAATTTCTCTTTCCCACAGACGAGACATTGTGAGCCTGTCTCAGCTCTATCATTATTTTTATGGCAAGTGCTCGACTGAACTCCAATCTATGGTTCCCCCTTGAGACACATTCACAAAAAATACTCGACTAGTGTTGCATTCCGTGATGGGGTAGGTGCGTGTCAAACGCATGTGGAATGAAAAAATATATCAAATATTTTTTTTCATAAGAAGGGAAGGAGTTTGTCTTTTTTATACGGTGGTCACCACTTATCAAGGCCCAGAAGCCACTCAGGGATAAGGGTTATTGCAACTACAGTACGTTAGTGTGGAGATTTGATGAAGTGTTTACTTAAGGGGGCAGTTCATTAGGAATTTGTTAACGTTGGACTTGAAGACATCCAAGTTGTAGTCAGGTGGGAAGCAGGCAGACGGAACAGAGTTCCACAGGCGTGTAGTTCTAAGAAAGAAGCTTTGTTCATGGAATCCACGTTTTGATTTAGGCACAGATGAAGAGTGGGGGAAATTTTTCACAGTGGATTCAGTTAGATGGGTGTTTTTCGTAAAAGATTGGCGAGGGGGAACCAGAGATTGGAGTTCAGACGAGCACCTGCCATAATGTTGCATTCCGTGATGGGGTATGTGCGTGTCAAACGCATGTGGAATGAAAAAATATATCAAATATTTTTTTTAATAAGAAAGGGAGGAGTGTTGCATAAAAAAGTTGGTCACAAGTCTAGGAAAGCCCGGGAGATGACGTCAAAGCAAGTGGCCACATTCTTGCGAAACAATGCAATTGGAATTTTGGCCGATCGAAAATCGTCATTCTAGGCCACATAAAAAGCGACACACAGTGAGAGGAAGGGGAGACATGAGACAACAACAAACGAGTGTGAGCAACACAGTCTTCTTATAAAGGAGTCACCACTTATCAAGGCCTGGAGGCCACTCAAGGATAAGGGTTAATTAATATACATTAGTCAATGGGATTATAGCATAGTAATCATAAGTAGTGGAAATTTTGTGAATTGGATTACTTGGGGGGGCGGTTCATCAAGAACTTGTTTACATTGGACTTGAAGACAACCATATTGTAGTCAGCCGGAAAGCAGGCAAACGGAATAGAGTTCCACAGGCGTGCAATTCTAAGGAAGAAGCTTTGTTCATGGAATCTACGTTTAGGTTTCAGCACAAATAAAGAGTGTGGGAAATTATTGATAGTGGATTTGGCTAGACAAATGTTTTTTGTGAAAGTTTGGCGAGTGGGAACCATAGATTGAAGCTCAGGCGAGCACTTACCATGAAAATAATGATAAAGCAGAGATAGGCTCGTAACGTCTCTTCTGTGGCAAACAGGTTGCAGAGAAGAGAAAAGGGCATCCCTTACTAAGCTACAAAGTCCATTTTGAACTGTCAAGACAGTATAAGCTGCTTCTAAAAGCTTCTGCCCAAATGTGGCAACAGTACTCCATTATTGGCCGTAGCTGGCTTTTATATAAGTAGAGAATTGCATCAGGAGTGAGATATCTACTGGAGCAGTAGAAGGATCCTACCATTTTTTCTAGCGGCCTTAGCAACTTACATGTACAGAATAAAAAACAAATATTTTTATAATCAAGCTGTGTGTGTGTTATATCTATTTTGCTGCTGAGTGTTTAATTATTTTTAAATTAAATAGACTTAAACGAACTTTACGACTCGACCATTCTCATCATCATTTCATCATCATAGTTGAAACATTAGCTACAACTACGATAAACAATTTTCTCCACTCTCTATTCGTGCCTAAATCTAAAATCAAATTCCATGAACAAAGCTTCTTTCCCAGAACTGCCCGCACTGTTTTACTGGCCTCTTTCCCGATTGAATGCAACGTGGTAGCCTCCAAATCCAATGCAAATAAGTTCTTTTTTATGTGGGGGTCATCAACTTTAGATTGTAGCTCACCTAGGAGAAGGTAACTTATTCAAATCCTCCTCTGCCCAACAGGATTACTACATCAGAGGAAAGGCTCAGGGAGTAAACCCCGACAGAAAATCCAGAGATAGTGGAGACCCTAAAAATGTATGATCAAAATCATGCCCGATCATGACTGTTTCTGCTGTTTGTCAGATAGAAACAATGCTTGAATCAGCAGGAGCCAAATCAGACAATTCAGTTGTATCGAATTTTAGTCATATACATAAGGCGCTTGACTAAAAATGCAATATTATTTGCTGCTGCTGTTGTTGTTGTTGCTGCTGATGATGATGATGACGACGACGACAACGATGATGATGATGATGATGATGATGATGATGATGATGATGATGATGATGATTTGTTATTAAAGCAAGTTTGACACAGATGAACTACTGCAAAACATTGTACAAATCTGTTGTGGCATTATTGAAAATAAACAATAAAATGAATTTACTCACAAGTTTCAGTCGAGAGGTTATTTTGTTTTTAGATTCATATAAGAAATATTTACAAATAATAATTTTTTTTTTTTTTAAATATTTTCTCTTAAGGCAGAAAGTAAGCAGATACATAAGTATTTATTTACATAATGAACTTAAAGACTGAAACAACTATTTTTGTCCAATTCTGTGCGCCATTTTTGTTTGTCCTTTTTTTCATTAAAAATTTTGTAAAATAATAAACAAGTTTAATTAAATCCTATGAGATTGAAACAATTATTTGCAACACTGTATTAGAAAAAAATAATTCTCAGTCGGATTTAATTAGTCAAAGCAACTTCGACAGTTTCAAGTTTAATTTAAAAAAACAAAACAAACAAAAAAACAAGCAATAGTCAATGTCGGAAATTTATCCTCTTTCAGATAAATTCGATGCGAAAGTAACTAGCCTGAAAAAAAAAAATAAAAGCATGAAATAAAAAGGGGGGGGGTAAAAAATAAAATTATAAAGGTCTTGTTTCAAAACGAAAAAGAGATTTTATTTGCAATAAAATTAGTTGCAAATTTTTCCCTTTGCGGACATTAAATTCAAAGAACACCAAAGTAACATATAATGAAAAAAATAACACTGGTTCTTATATTAAAATGTCGTATGCATGAACGAACACAATATTATGATTCAAAATAGTAGTTCCTAATCACACTCTCATATGTAATAAATTTTAAGAGCGTCCTCACAAATTGAAAGCCAGTCAGGCACATGCCTTTTTCTTTTTTATCTCGATTTAAAGTCCTTTTAAATCATTATACTCCTTCCAATTATGTGCAGACCATAGCCACATAATATAAGGTCTCTTTTTAAAAAATTACCCTCCTTCCAAATATGTGCAGACCGTAGCCACGTAGATAGTTTTCAGAAGTATGCCTCATTGCATGTCCAGGGTATTCTTTCCGGGTTTTCTTCTTTGAAGGAGGCTCGTCAAAATTCCATTTTCAGCGCCAGGCAATGAAACGAACGTCCAATATTCTCGTCGCCAGAATTTCAAAAGAGGCCAAAATTTGCGGTGGGCTCATGAAGTCGTCAAGGAGCTAGCATTTCCCTTTTCTTTAAATTATAGGGAGTTTCGTACAAACCCAAAATGTACAAAACTAAGAATCATAAAAGGATATGAAATACAGAAGATCAAATATAAGAACCAGATAAAAAAAATAATAAAAGTAAACAGTGGGGAGGTGCACTATTATTGGTAAAAAAAAAAAATTTCAACAATAATAATGATAAAGATTTTTTCTACTTTTTACAAAACTTTCTAGTGTTACATTGTTATTGTGTTACAAAATTCAAATTTTAAAAAGATAGGCCCCTTTTACAATTTTTCAAAAAAAAAAACAACAAAACTATTGGCTGAAAGTTGTGACTGTGACTAAATTTGTTTTGTTTTTTTATTTCAATAATAAAGAAATAAACGTGTTTATTCATTCATTTATTTATTTATTTATTTTACAAAGATTAAAAAAACTTTTAAAAGTGGAACACTGGGGGTTGAAAAAAAAAGTTTCAGCCTTTAAGGATTTGCCAAAGGTAATCTTGACTGTGAATAATTTTATTGTTTTTTTTTTAATAAACATGTTTTGCGCTAACGTGCTCAGTAGATCGCCTGTGCAAAAGGGAACATTTAATAAAAACTGAGGAGTTTTCTTTAGTAAATATCTTTTTAGGTGTGGACTCGAAAAGATATTTGCCAAAAATAGCCTCTCGAAACTTCTGAGTAAATTCATTAGTTGTTTATTACAAAATTGTTTCACGATATTTTACACTGACGGAGCCAGTCGATTGCCTGTGTCGAAGTTGCTTTAATCAGCAGCTGTGGCAATTTAGTCATACATTGATTGTACATAATTTTTAGTCATAAAACTTTTCTCTAAGGCGGCTTGACTTTATATTGTCATCGCCGACAACTCCTGTGGCACAGTTCGAGCCAAGTAGTATTGAATCTGTCTTTCCCTTTAACCTTCTGGCTTCGTGTAGAGGGGGAAGTGCTGCAGAGGCAACAGCTATACTTCCATATTATCCTGCCCAAACTATGTGACACCATTAGGTAGAAACTGCCATTCCCAAGTGGACCTGTACAGCCATTTCTAGACACTAGAGCTACACTATCGTCACCTGAGACAGATGGTTGCCAACGACATGTTGGTGACTTTATTATGATGCCATCTTTTCATATAAGCCCTACCTCTAATTTATTTTACATTTGCATGTTCTCATTCGTGGAGCGATTGATGCATTGCTTGTCCAAAACACTTTTTGTTAAATATTCATTAAACGTGTGATGTTTATTCTCACATTCTTTTATAATTGTTTCTTCTTTTTCTCGCTGCAGTTTCATCAAGTGGTTGCTATGCAAATAAAGCTTCTTAAAGGTTTTATTTTTTAAGAGAATTGATTCAGGAGAGATAGAGAGAGAGAGAGAAAGAGAGAGAGAGAGAGAGAGAGAGAGAGAGAGAGAGACTAACGTTCTCCTAGCTAATGAATTATTTAGTTAGCTTCTTAACTTAACTGAAATAAGCGACACACAGACAGAGCCATCACGGTAACATTTCACACTTAGCAATTATCAAAGTTTTCTATATTATTGGCCAACTGCCGCACACACCCCATGGCAGACTCACATTATTGGCAATCTTTGTTGCATGGCTTCCACAGACAGACTGATTTGAAAATCTTTGTTTTCTCTCAGCTTGACAAGCGTGACATCGTTTGTCATCTCTACTCACATCTATTTTGTTTATACCATTTGTGCTTTGATCTTACATGTCAACTATCCTTGATTCAACCCTGGGAATAATTCCGTCTTGCAGATCTGGGTTATTATGACACGCACTCAGTCAAAATCTACACTAGCTGATTTAATCATCCCTAATATGTAACATTCTGTGCGAATAACACTTCCATTCAACGTTTTTGCATGCCTTTTGCAAACAGTCACGCTTTAAGCATTATGTCAACAAGATGAATATTCCTTTTCTCGCCTCTAGCCACGACTTGGTCAAGAGGCGATATAAAAGCACCCACAGATATATCAATGTGCTTCTAGGAATGCCTTTACTAGATGAGATGGAAGTCATGCACTCAGTTTCATTTCTATAGTATAACTGAGAAAGTGAGGCGAGGAGGGCAAATTATAATCTTTTTAAAATGGTAACAAAATGTGTGTAATCTTGTACAAAAGTACACTTCAGTATTTGGTTTGAATGGTGAGCACAAAAGATTTGTATAGGAATGACCTCTTTGGTTTCTTATGGTGTCTGTAGTTAAGGAGGAAAAACGTTAATATTTTATTATATAGAAGAAGATACACGTCTGCAGACTCAATGTATTCTATATCCCAGTTTTCATAACTCTTTCTGGGCCACATTCTGTGTTGATGAAACAGTTTGGATAAAATTGATTTAAATTGTAGATAAGTTTATCTTTTTAAACCAAAGTTGATGACCATTTTCTTCATAACAAACAAGCCTGGTCACTTTTAATGCATCCAAAACCAAGCTTCTATCTTTACATCATCAATGCTCTGATCCCCATCTGGCATCTATTGAAATGGATGGCTCTCGTCTTGGGGAGGCTCCATGTTTTGACAAGTTTCTGAGTTTGACCTTTACTCCTGATCTGAAATGGAACATGTACATCAAATCTGTTGCCAGGGACACTGGGAAAATGGTGGGATCCTTCTACCGCTCCAGAAGATATCTCACTACTGATGCAATTCTCTATCTGTATAAAAGCCAAGTACGTCCAAGGATGGAGTACTGCTGCCACATCTGGGCAGGAGCTGCTAAAAACAGCCTATCCTGCCTTGACAGAGTACAAAATAGACTTCATGGTTTAGTGGGGGATGCCCTTTTCTCTTCCCTGCAACCTCTCTCCCACAGAAGAGACGTTGCAAGCCTGTCTTTGTTTTATCATTATTTCCATGGCAGGTGCTCGTCTGAGCTCGAATCCCTCGTCCCCCCTCGCCAATCTTTCATGAGAAAAACCCGTCTGGCTGAAACTACTGTCAATAATCTTCCCCACTTTTTATCTGTGCCTAAATCCAAATGTAGATTCCATGAGCAAAGCTTCTTTCTTAGAACTGCACGCCAGTGGAACTCTCTGTCGCTTGCCTGTTTCCCACCTGACTACAACTTGGACGTCTTCAAGTCCAACATAAACAAACTCCTGACAAACCGCCCCCTTAAGTAAGACACTATCAAAACCCCCAATACTAATGATTACTACAATACTATCTCATTGATTACTGTACACGCAATAACCCTTATCCCTGAGTGGCCTTCGGGCCTTGATAAGTGGTGGCCCCCATGTAAAAAAAAAAAAAAAAGCCCAGGGGGATGGATACTGAAATAATAGAAGTAAGTAAAAAGAACAACAATTAATTCAATCATTTGCTCTGGGATTTCGTTTTACTTTTTACAGTAATCACAGTAATTTACATCTAGATGAACTGCATCTTTCTCTTCCATTACCAACACTGGTCGGCCTTCGCTCAGGTAGCTAGCTAGTTGCATGCATTGCTAACTATATATAAAGGCTTATTTGAAGCAAAAGTTTTACAGAAGATGGCCTTTCGTTGCCCCATGCTTTTTCCTGATCAACGCTAAATTCATCACCAATCAAAGTTGACTGTCCACACTCAACCAAGAATCTCTATAAAAAAAATTGATTGAAAATGCAAACAATATTTTAAAATAATTGTTGGACAATTTTTACGAAACTTTTTAGAAAATTCGAATTCAAATAAAAAAAATTAATTGTAAGATAAGTTTCATGAATAAATATTTTATTTTTAAATAACAAACAACTGATAGCAATCAAATTTAAAAAAAATGTTTTGATAGGATTTTCTTCTTTGTATAATTTTAGATAAATATTTAGATTATTTTTTATAATAAACCAATGATAAACGTTTCCTTTAGAATTTTTTGTATTAGGGTTAAGGCACTCAGCGTTTCAACACATTCCGACTTTTGTAATCCGTCCAAACAATTCCAACAATAGCACGGACCTTATACTGTATAAGTACCGTATTTAAATTGTACCTATTTTAATAAAATACAGATTAGACATGTTCTGGGAGGTGACGGTAGTCAAGTGGTTAATGACACAGATTGACAACCTGGGTGTTTCAAGCTCAAATCCAGTTCATTCCATAAATACCAATTTCAGGATGTTGGCAACCTTCTCGTGTACCCTCCAGTAAGTACTCGATGTCTTTCAAGAAATAGTTCTGGTTATAAATGTTATATTATGCCAGGGCAACATCGAGTTGCCTTGCTGATAGTCGATTTAGGAAATTGACTATTATTATTATTATAAAAGTAAAATATAGGATAATGATCATTATTATTGTTTAGTTAACTGTTATGTAGAAAAATGTATGCAGAGAGGATGTTTGAAACAAACGCATGTTTAGTATAATATTTAACTTAGAACAAAGAGATCCTGGAATTTGTCCTTGACGAGAATGTAGGTTTTCCAAACATCAGACGTAGCATGGAGTTATTCAATGTGACTAAATCAGGTATTGGAATGTGTTTGGAAGTCACGTGTTAGGTCATGGGAGTAAGTGATGTAAAAGGATCTGTTAGTTTAGATATATACGGGTTAGTTACAGAGACAAAAGAAGTCTGGAACAGAAGTCCTTAGGAGAAGTCGAGGAGAGACAGTCTGAACTTGTGGGGAGTTGAGTTCCTAGCGACAGGCTTCGGGTCTGGGTACAAGGGGAGTAAAACAGACAAGCATGCAATCTTCCAACAAGAAAACATAGTGAAATAAAAGCTGTCTAAAATATAACCAAACACTCCTGGTCGTTTCTTTGGAAGAAATGTTCATTTCAGCTTTTGGCAGCTTCATCAACTAAGATTCGGACGAACAAAGGTGTAGTTTATTTGTTGGCTAGATGCGTAACTCCCTCAGCAGATGTTCCATCCCTTTGTTATTAAGGAAATGTTTGTTGTTAAATGTTGTGTCCTGTTTATGTATATATGTGCAATGTATATATGTAAGCATTTATAAACATCAGACGACATCGAAGAAACTTCAATATATACACAACTATTTACAAACTATCTCCTCCAAAATTAAAAGTCGTGGGGTGGCACTAGAGGCCTCAAATGATTGGATTTTTCATGGACAGTTCTTTTATGGCCGTTAAAAATAGTTTTTAAGGGTTAAAAAGGGGGGTGAAAATTGAAAAAAAAAAAACGTTATGCATTTTGTACATTCATCTTAGTGTATTTTTAATTTTTAATCAGTTCATATGCGTGTCACATTGGTACAGTGGTAACGTCACCAGCTTTGAATGCTACACTTTTGCTTTCAGTTTTGATTCTAGCTGATGGCACTCAAATACATTTTTTTTTACTTTTGAAATCACAACTCGAATAATATATCCAAAATCTGGACAAATTAAACTATATTTAAGCTAATATATATATTTCACATAGGATTTTATACATACAAAAAACAAGATGTTTTTACATGGTAATTAGCATTTTATATATATTAGTGATAGGACGATTCCAATATTTTTTCGATTCCGATACAATTACAGATTTTGATTCTATATAAATCGCTAAATATTTTATTATAGTTGTTATTTTCCATCGATTACCATGTAAAAATATATGTTAAATGTGTAGATATTTTCCTAAACATAAAAGTACACTTGTGAGGTATGATCTATAGTTTTGGGTTTTACTGGTAGTTTAAAATCAATAAATATTTACTATCTTATCATTCTTACCAGCAGTGGAAGATTTTACTTTAAATAAAATCAACTAAAAAAGGACAATCAAAAGAATCATTTTGGCATTCGAAAATAGGCCCTAAATTTTTCTGATACTGATTCCAATATCCCCAAATATTCCGATTTTTTCCAATTTCTGATAATTGTCCTAACACTAATATTATATATATATATAGCTTATGGCACCCAAATACCTTTTTTTTTACTTTTGAAATCACGACTCTATAATAATATATATGAAATCTGGACAAATTAAAATATCATATTTAAGTATGTATTACGACCGGGCAAAGCTGCCCCACCTCCACCCCTAGTATATATATATAAAACACAGGCTCCTTCAGTCTTTGAAAGACTATGGATACCCACGTAGGGGTGCCTGCGTGTGAAACTTTTGTGGCAGGAAGTGTGTAGTCTCCAGCCACACCTCTCCTGAGTCAACATTGTAAAATACCAGTGGCAAGTGTAGTGTGTGTACCGGACGATTGGAAACAAATGCTGAGACAAGCGGAGAACACATACAGTACCTAGAATTCCCAAATGGTCACCCATCTGGTACTAACCAGGTTAAATGTTGCTTAAATTTGGTGATCTGACGAGAACTGCTGTGTCAACGCAATTATGCCGTATATATATATATATATATATATATATATATATAAAGATCATGAAATTGAGAACGTATTGAAGTTAAAATCACTTCAGTATTACTGAGTAAAAGATGTTTAATACTTTTTTTCACCTTGAGCAATGATTTAAAAAATAACATGGTGGCATCCCATAAGACTTCATTTTGTGAAAATCACGCTTCTTCTATTCTAGTGTTTTTATACGTGTCAAACGAGTTTTTCTTAAGATTACATGCGTTATACTAAATAGATTTTAAGCCAAAATGGCTTCTCTATTACATATTAGTTAAAAAAATAAAAAAGCATCAACATAAAACCGTTTTTGTTGCCTATACATAATTTTTTTAATATTTATCTCTTCAAACTCATCATTTACTAATCAACGTTGGCACATTGTAAATCAGTGCATAAATTTAATGCCCTGAAAAGTTGTTGTTGTTACTACTTCATTCTTTCCTTTTCCTTTTTTGTTTATGTAATTTATTTATTTACATCATTCTCTTACACCCCTTCTCTTATGTTTCTATCACTTTAACTTGTTCGTTTTCTTCTTAATTTAGGTCATTCATTTATTTACATCATTCTCTTACACCCCTTCTCTTATGTTTCTATCACTTTAATTTGTTCGTTTTCTTCTTCATTTAGGTCATTTATTTATTTACATCATTCTCTTACAGCCCTTCTCTTATGTTTCTATTACTTTAATTTGTTCGTTTTCTTCTTCATTTAGGTCATTCATTTATTTACATCATTCTCTTACACCCCTTCTCTTATGTTTCTATCACTTTAATTTGTTCGTTTTCTTCTTCATTTAGGTCATTCATTTATTTACATCATTCTCTTACACCCCTTCTCTTATGTTTCTATCACTTTAATTTGTTCGTTTTCTTCTTCATTTAGGTCATTCATTTATTTACATCATTCTCTTACACCCTTCTCTTATGTTTCTATCACTTTAACTTGTTCGTTTTCTTCTTCATTTAGGTCATTTATTTATTTACATCATTCTCTTACTCCTCTTCTCTTATGTTTCTATCACTTTAATTTGTTCGTTTTCCTCTTCATTTAGGTCATTTATTTATTTACATCATTCTCTTACACCCCTTCTCTTATGTTTCTATCACTTTAATTTGTTCGTTTTCTTCTTCATTTAGGTCATTTATTTATTTACATCATTCTCTTACACCCTTCTCTTATGTTTCTATCACTTTAATTTGTTCGTTTTCTTCTTCATTTAGGTCATTTATTTATTTACATCCTTCTCTTACACACCTTCTCTTATGTTTCTATCACTTTAATTTGTTCGTTTTCTTCTTCATTTAGATCATTTATTTATTTACATCATTCTCTTACACACCTTCTCTTATGTTTCTATCACTTTAATTTGTTCGTTTTCTTCATTTAGGTCATTTATTTATTTACATCATTCTTTTACAGCCCTTCTCTTATGTTTCTATCACTTTAACTTGTTCGTTTTCTTCTTCATTTAGGTCATTTATTTATTTACATCATTCTCTTATGTTTCTATCACTTTAATGTGTTCGTTTTCTTCTTCATTTAGGTCATTTATTTATTTACATCATTCTCTTACAGCCCTTCTCTTATGTTTCCATCATTTTCATTTGTTCGTTTTCTTCTTCATTTAGGTCATTTATTTATTTACATCATTCTCTTACACCCTTCTCTTATGTTTCTACCACTTTAATTTGTTCGTTTTCCTCTTCATTTAGGTCATTAATTTATTTACATCATTCTCTTACACCCTTCTCTTATGTTTCTATCACTTTAATTTGTTCGTTTTCTTCTTCATTTAGGTCATTTATTTATTTACATCATTCTCTTACTCCCCTTCTCTTATGTTTCTATCACTTTAATTTGTTCGTTTTCTTCTTCATTTAGGTCATTTACTTATGCCATCTTCTTGCTCTAATTTTTTTATGTTACTTCTATTACTACTACACTTTTCTTTTTTGTTTACGTCATTCATTTATGCATGTTGGGCAAATAGGGATCTCCTCTAAAAATTGAACATGGAACTTTTTCACAATTCCTTTTTTTAATTTGAGAATTCTATTCTATTCTATACCTTCAAAAAAAAAAAAGAAAAAAAAAGATTAAGTAAAGATTTTTGAGGAAAGTAAAAATTTATTGTGGAAGATTTACTTTATTGGGTACAGGAGGACATGTTATGGCATTTTTTTCTTTAATTATTATTTTGGCACTTTCTGAGAGGAGATGATGAAGACGCTATTTCAATGACTACTCATCAAAAACAGATGAACCAGCATTCAACTATGAATGAATAAGGAAGACATACAGTATAGAACCCATGTTTAATTTAGTTTTTAAAGTTAAAGTTTTTTATGGAAGTCGCTTTACACAAGGCACGATGGTTAGAGATGCCAACTGACAACACGACGGTTGTAGATTCAGTCCATTACTGGGAAAAAGTACTAGTCTAGCTGCACTGATAAGTTGTGATCCAACGAAACAGTACTGTATGTGGATGCCCATTTAAGCCCCCCTCCCTCTTTGGGTTGAGCACTTTCGTAAATATATTTTCACCTGACGTGTATTTATGCACTTAAGTGAAGCCAGCTATTAGTTTGTAAACAAATGATGGTTTTGAGCACTGTAAGACAAGCATTTGACACTTGAGGTGATAATATTTACGGGCACTGATTGATAGTCCGATGGTTAGGGCTGCTGACTGTCAACACGACGGTTGTAGGTTCGATCCACTGGAGTAAGGTGTATGTCTAGGTGTATCAGAAGCGGCCATTAAAATTGCATGATAAGAACTTTAATAATTCAACTTATTATCTTTCGAAGCTTATAACTACTTGAAAAATGTAATTCAAACCCTAATTTTTTTTTCAATTAAAGGAGCAAAGACCAAATGTTTTTAAAAATAACAGGTTTAATAGCAAATTATGCAATATTTGTTTTTTAAAATCGGTTTTCTTAAAAAAAATCCACGAAATTTTACTTACTTCGATTATAAAAAATACATATAAATTCCAAAAAACACTTACCTATAAAAAACACTATTCAGTGAGTACTTCCATTCTTCATTGTTAAGAATTTATCCATATTTATATTTTATATTCCATGTCGTTTTTAAATAAAATATTTTTTTAAGCAAGTATTTAAAAAAACGCTCGATCTGATGTTTTTCACAGTTGAAATAAAGGGAGACAAATACCTGCTTTTTTCCCCATTGAATCTTCGGTGGCACTAAGCGTCACAATTAATGTCTCTTTCTATTGCGTGCTGTAAGCCAAAATTAGTATTTTGGGGCCACCGTACATGAAAACTAAACACATTCACTTAATAGTTTTTGCCATTTAAAAACAAACCCACTCTACCAATTTTTTTATTTTTTTTTATTCTCTTAATGAAATACATGAGTTTTTAAATATTATATTTTATTTCTACTTTATCGAATGAATTTGTTTTTAATATCTAAAACAAGAAAACATTGAATGAAATAGAAAAAATTGTCGTCAGCATCCGATATTTACTTAACTATGTAAGCATCACAAGCTTTCACTAAAAAAAAAAAAAAAAAAAAATCAACGCATTTAAAAAAAAAATCAACACATTTTTAAAAAAATGGTTTTACACTTTGGACTTTACAGGTAAATTTCCAAAAAGCACTTCTTTTTTTGTTTTTGTTTTAAATTAGAATATTTTATTTATTGATCTTTTATCTTCAATTTGTGATATATAAAACTTTGGTGAGGGGATTTACTTTTTAATAGACATTTCAGAATGGGGGGATGAATTTAAAAAAAAAAAAACGTTTGTCTAAAATAGTATTTTCGGTTTATTGGAAAGAGCATAAAATTTCACATTGACCCTGAAAATATCGTAAAAATTTAACCAATAGAAAAATTTTGATAAATATTTAAGGTTTAAAATTAAAAAAAAAATTAATTCATAAAATTCAATTGATTTCATTACGTAAAAAACATAGCTGCATGAACGCGCGAAGGCACTTTGTAAACACTGTTTTTTAAAAAATAAAAAAATAATATTTCTATTATTTTTTTAAACAACTTTAATAGTTTATTTTGGAAGTATATTCCATAAAGAAAATAAACAACCCACTTTTAAAAGAGAAAGTACGAGTTTTTTTATAGTTTATTCACAGTTTTCTGTTAGGGGTGTCAAAAATTCCACAAAAATTCTGATACATCTAGTGTATGTCTAGCCGCACTGATGAGTTGTGATACGACGAAGCAGTACTGTATGTGGATGACTATATATATATATATATATATATATATATAAAGCCCCCTTCCTTGGGTAGAGCACTATCGTAGAATGATTTCACCCACTGCTTAATTAGCATTAGTCGAAGCTCTCTGTTTGTCAATAAACAAGTAAGTCGAGCACTAGGTGTGTCAGAAATTTCGTGAAAATAGTGAATAATTCCACCCCATCTTTCCAAGCTTATAACTCCTCGAAAAATGTAATTCAAGCCCTAATTTTTTTTTTCAATTAAAGGAGCAAGGACCAAAGTTTCATTAAAAAAAAAAAAAAAAAAAAAACGTGTTTTTTTTTTTAAAAGGTTTTAAACTTCGGACTTTACAGGTAAATTTCTAAAAAACAGTACTTTTTTTGTTTTAAATTTGAATATATTATTTATTGACCTTTTCTCTTCAATTTGTGATATATAAGACTTTGGTACATAAATTAATTATTTACTTTTTAATAGCTATTTCAAAATAGGAGGCGTGAATTATTCGACCCCCTGTCTTTCCAAGCTTATAACTCCTCGAAAAATGTAATTTAAGCCCTAATTTTTTTTCAATTAAAGGAGCAAGGACCAAGGTTTCATTAAAGAAAAAAAAAGAAAAAACAAATAACGTGGTTAAAAAAAAGGGTTTTAAACTTCAAACTTTACAGGTAAAATTCTAAAAAACACTACTTGTTTTTTGTTTTAAATTTGAATATATTATTTATTGACCTTTTCTCTTCAATTTGTGAGTAAATCAATTATTTACTTTTCGGTGAGTAAATTAATCATTTACTTTTTAATAGAAACTTGAAAATGGGGGGGGGGCGTGAATTAAAAAAAAAAACGTTTGTCTAAAATATTATATTCGGTTTATTTTTTTTTATTTTATTTTTTTACACGGTGGTCACCACTTATCAAGGCCCGGAAGCCACTCAGAGATAAGGGTTATTGCAAGTACAGTACGTTAGTGTGGAGATTTGATGAAGTGTTTACTTAAGGGGGCGGTTCATTAGGAATTTGTTAACGTTGGACTTGAAGACATCCAAGTTGTAGTCAGGTGGGAAGCAGGCAGACGGAACAGAGCTCCACAGGCTTGCAGTTCTAAGAAAGAAGCTTTGTTCATGGAATCCACGTTTTGATTTAGGCATCTTGATATTCATCAACAATCTTACAAATTATATTTGGAGATCATTCAATGCCATGTATGCAGAGAACACAACCATCTATGGCAGCACTTCAGAGAGAATTAGTGATCAAAATCTTGCCGATTCTCTATTGGAAAGAACATAAAATTTCACATTGACCCTGAAAATATCGTAAAAATAGAATCAATAGAAAAATTTTGATAGATTTTTAAAGTTTAAAAATTGAAAAATATTGAGTTCGGAAAATTCATTAGTTTAAAAAAAAAAAATTCTATTACTTTTAAAACAACTTTAATAGTTTATTTTGGAAGTATAATCCATAAAGAAAATAAATAACCCACTTTTAACAGAGAAATTACGAGAATTTTATATTTTATTCGCAGTTTCGTGTTAGGGGTGTCAAAAATTCCTACAAAAATTCTGATACACCTAGTCGAGCACTGTAAGAGCGGTGGGAAAGTGTCTCTATGAATGGGCATTTGATGAGGTCGTTGAGGAACACTGATCCCATGAGCCGACTATCAACTAGATGGTTGTAGGTTCAATCCCTGGCTAAGGATGGGTGCTAGTCTAGCCGCACTGATGAGCTGTGATACAGCGAAACAGTCTGTATATACATGACTTACATTATATATATATATATATATATGATTTTCAGAATGTGAGAGATTGTATAATAAATTCCACAGCCAAACAACGTCGCAGCTCACAAGAGCCATGACAGTCAACGAACCGGAAGTCCAGTTGGTAGAGTGCTTGCCTCGTATGCAAGAGGCTCGGGTTTCGAACCCTGAGCTCGGATGTGTCTAACTGATGAGCCCAAATGAGGGCGAAACTCGAGTCTTGGACTTCCGGTTCGTTGACTGTCATGGCTCTTGTGAGCTGCGACGTTGTTTGGCTGTGGAATTCATTATATATATATATATATATATATATATATATATATATATATATATATATATATAGATTAATTAAATTCAAGTATATTATTAATATGAACCCCAAAACCAATATTTTTTCAGCAGTGCTTAATATTACGTCTATTACGTTGAGTGAGTACTGTTCGTTGTTCGACCAGATTTTTTCTAATCACATAATTTACAGGGATATTTTAGTTAGTATTTGTTCTTCGCAAAACACAATCTTTGTGTGTGTGAAAAAAAGGGACAATTTATTGGTTGGTTGACACACATCAGAATCCTCTCTTTCTCTTAACCTCTACCTGCTAGCTAGTAACGGAACCTTCGTCTCTGCAAACAATTCCTGAATGAAAGAAGGAGGTACGGTTGTTGAGTCTGCTTGTCTCGTATTTAACTTATGCTCTTGTTTAGATGAGAGAGAAAAGGAGAGAGAGAGAGAGAGAGAGAGAGAGAGAGAGGGGGGGGGGATTTTACTTACAACAAAACATGAATAACGTATTTTGCGTGACGGCGGCTTTTACATTGCGTCTTATTTTTTTGGCGGGTAATTTTTTTGTTTTTTATAATTGATCATATTAAGAAGAAAGTGAATCTAGAATCAAATCAGTCTAAAACCCTCGGTTTAGCGTGGTCTGTCTGCTCTAATGTGGTTGGATTAACACCGTTATTTGACGACACTATTTGACATTGGACATTACTTAAGAGAAAATACTATTTTCCCCACCTTCTTTTTCTCACGGAAAAGAAAGCTTATATAGATCTATAAAAGCAACTTTCTTTCTCTCTTTCTCGTTGTTTTCGTAAATGATCATCCACTCGGAAAGGAAGGTAAGTTCATTTGTTTTCTTCCGGATTTGTGTTTTTATTTGCAATTGTTTTATCTTTATTTTTCACTTTTTTTTTTTTTTCCTCCGGTAATTTGAGAAAACATTTTTTCTTTCTTAATTTGAAAATAAATAAATTGCATCCAATATTTGATCGCTATATTGAATTGCAATGCGCTGTTTACTTGTATAATTAATTGATGAATTAAAAAAAAAAAAAAAAAAACTAAGTGCCTATATTTTATTTATTTTAATTTATGAATCAACTATATTTATCCGGTCTTATTCGGGAAGGGAGGGCTTAGAGTAAAATTGATTAAATAAATAGGTACTTATGCACTTATGTTACCGTACTGAAATAATAACGTTATTATTTAGAAAGTTATTGGAGGAAGTGTGTTTTCTGAACTTTCACCTAACAATTTAATTATAAAAAAAAGATATAATAAAACTTGAATTTAACTTGAAAATACTATTTTTTTTTTTTAAATAGCATGGTAACATAAGTGCATAAGCACAAAAATAATACAGTGATGTTTACATGTTGTATTTTTAAATGGGATTTAAATTTTGGCATTTGTCGTGTGCTATATATATATATATATATATATATATATATATAATATATATGACTTTCTAGTTAACTTTAATTTTATTGTTAGGTGAAAGTACAGGCATAATTACCCATCCCTTTTCACCATGTTAAGAATGTTTCTAAATAATAACGTTATTTCTGCACTTTCCGTATTCTGCATAAGTATGTATGTATTTTTAGTTTGTTTTGTTTTGTTTGCTTAATTTCTTTGTGCTTCTACGAAACTTGAACCGAACTAACCCGACTTTTACCAAATTAAACTTAAAACTTGAGTTAAGGTTAGGTTATGGTTTTAAAAAATAGTTCGGTTCGGGTTCAAATACTGTAGTGTCAGTTTATTTTCGATTAATAGTAAATTATATACATACATACATATTTGATGTGTAAGTGGCGTAGAGGCGAGAAACACACGTACACAAGACAATTGTTAACATAATTTAATAGCTGTATTTATTTGGCCTTGTCCGGGTGAAAGCATATTACCGGGTAGATGGATAGTTTAGCTTAGATGAAAAAAAAAAAAATCTCTCCATGTTTACATTTTTCCGTTTTAGTTTTGATTTCGATGCTTGTACAGTTTACGCACTTTTTTTTTTTTTTTTTTTTTTTTTTTTTAATAGTATTTTCAAGTTAAATTAAACTGTTATGGTATCTTCTGTTTATTAACTCGTTAGGTGAAAGTATGGAATAGTTTAAGACTCTTTCTATGCTAAGAATGACTTTAGTTTAAATAACGTCATTATTTCAGCACGATCCGTAAACTGCACATTGAGTTCTATAAATGATCCTCCCTGGGAGGGACATGGTTAGACACAGGGTCGATTTTGTCGTGGAGGTAAAAATACAGCTCTCAGAGATAATAAAAAAAAAAAAAAAAAAAAAAGGTTGTCTCGTTTATTTTATTTACTGACCGAGAAGAGAACAGAGACTACACTTTGATCTTGGACAAAAGGCCAGGGAAAAAATATTCGATGCTTGTTAAAATAGTCTACAGATCGATCTTTTTTATGTGATCTTAAGCAAAAACATCACTTAATTGTCATGTCGAAAATAGTAATATATTCAAAAATTACGAAAATTCATTGCGTAGAACAACTGTTATTGTGTCGCTATAGGCTACAAATGTAGGAAGCCATTACAGTGGCGAAAAGGAATATAGGTATGTTTACTGTATTCGCAGTCTTGAAGGTGTTCACATCTAGGGAAAATGCAATTTCCCCCAATTTTCAGTAAAAATTACCTTTAACTATAAATAATTTTCTACTCGATGAATTTTCGTAATTTTGGGGATCTATTATTATTTTCGACATAAGTACTGTTTTTGCTTACAACCACATATTAAAAAAAATCTTACTAGTGCACTTATTGATCCGTAATAAATAACATTATTTAAAAAGCCATTCTTAACATGGGGAGGGTGTTTTGTACCTATTCTATACTTTAACCTTACAATTGAATAAAAAACAAAAAAAAAACAAAAAAAAAACTTTAATTAAACTTGGAAATACGATTTTAAAAAAAGCGCGGATCAGTAAGTGTACTAGCCCCCCCCCCAAAAAAAATCAATCTGTCGCCTCTATATTAACAAGTACACAAATCTGTAAAGAGTCGATAGTAATATTAAAAAAAAATCGTATTTATTAGTACTTATGCAAATTACGGACCGTACTGAAATATTAACGTTGTTTAGAAATTCATTCTTAACATGAGCAGGGGAAGGCGTTTAATTCTGTCCTTGGTCAGCGAACTGAAACTGAAATCTTTCTAGACTAGGACAATTTTTAATCTTTGTTCCAATTCAGAGTGCCCCCTTTTTTTACGGCCCCACATAAAAAAACGACCTTGTCTCATTTTTCCATCATGACTAGGCAAATAGATAGGGATTAATCCGTACTTCCACCTAACAATTAAATAAAATATACCATAAAAATTAGATTTAAATTTGAAAATTCTTATCTAAAAAAAAAAAAAAAAAAAAATGGTCCGCATTCTACATAAGTATCGATTTAGGCGAGAGAAACACAACTGCCGACACACGATGTCTGGTCTTGATAAAGAGATTATTAATTTAGGCAGAACTTAATTTAATTAAAATTTCACAAATATTCTTGACTTTCTTTTTATCAATTATAAATTCAGATGTTTTCTTTACTAATATTAAATTCCGTTCAATTCTATAAAAATGCTGCATTTTAAAACCGATTATAGTGTGGTTTGGTTCTTTTGTCGGTACTAATGCACTAGTGCAGTTGTTGATCCGTGCTGAAATAATAACGTTATTTAGAAAGCCATTCTTAACATGGGAGGGTGTTTTGTACCTATTATGTATTTTAAACTTACAATGTAATAAAAACATATTATAAAAACTTTAAAATACTATTTAAAAAAAAAAAAAATAGCGCAGATCAATAAGTGCACTAACACCCTTTTGTCTCCTGCAGTAACTATAATTTATCAAATGGACCATAACACTCGAATCTATAAAATTCCATACTGTCCAGAAATTATCCGTTAATTTAAAGGTTTCCGAATCACTTTCAAATGTTTGTGTAAAAGATATAACGCAGTTTCCTCGCTCTAAATTATTGATTTTTTTTTTTTTTTTTTTTTTTTTTTTTTTTTAAGATCGGCACTTGTGCATCCCCGACAAATGTAGAAAGTCTTTAACATAGGAAGATGGGAGGGCGTTGTTAATTCTACTTAGAGAACACTCATAAAACAAAATCAATTTGTCGGAAGTGTTAATATGCACAAATGTATTTGTACTTCTACGAACCCGGGTTAGGACCCGTATCCGCCTGAATGTCTGATTGCAATTTAGTTAGTCGCTAAACAGTCAATTAGTACCGACATTAAATGAAACAAATTTTAAATCTTTTCTCTGATGTAAGGTAAGGGTCAATTATTACTCCCCCCCCCTTCTTTGTGTTAAGACTAGATTTAATAATTTTCTACAAGTCAGAAAAGGTGAATTATTTATTTTTAAGGCAAGGTAAAATAAATAATTGAACCCTATCCTAGTGCATTCCTAGAATTTAGTATCGTCTGCCTTTTTACATTTTTGTCGATTGCGTATCGTTTGTCTAATTGTCTGACTCTGGCAAACATGCAACTGCGTCTTTTTATTCGTATCATCTGTCTCCAGACTTTGAACTTTAGAATATCGTCAATACTCGCGACTGATTCTGTAAGTACTGAAAACCTCTGGGTGCCCATACATTACAAATACTTTTTTGTACTTCTGCAGTTTACAGACCGTGCTATTTTTAGGTAGGATTTTCAAATATAATTGCATTTTTTTGCGGTATCGTATTATTTTACTTCGCTTTAAAAAGCCGTCATTAAGTTCAGTAACTCTGATTTTATTGATTAGGAAAACTGTTTTGTAGGCGTGTTACTGCGGGGTAGCGTGTTCGATCCTCAGTAAAGTGACCTTTTGTCATGATCGAAATGAATGAATCCAAAAGTTGAACTCATTTCTCGCACTAACAGTAAGTACAAAAACAAACAAAAAAAACTTTCGCGTTTACGCTATAGACGCTCTATCTTTTTTTTTTTTTTTACTGCTTAAATGGACTAATTTGCACATTGATTTTGAACAAGTATATCTTATTAACTAGTATTTATTATTATTGTTTAATTCAATTTGTTTTTGTTCTAGTGATTAAAATAAAAACAAATTGAATCAAACAGTTAGAAATGATTAATCAAAGCTATTAACTGTTGCGCCATGGATCCGTGTGATTTAATTTGAATTTTCTAAAAGAAATCTGACTTTCTGAGTTAAGTCATAACGCGCAAGCAAGACCAGAGTGGGAATACAAATCTCTACATATATAAAAGAAACTTTGTGTGCGAGTTCGTTCCCGATGGATTCCGATTTTTTTTTCTTTTTATTAATTTCATACAAATGTACTTTGTGCCTGGAACTGTTCCTTGTACTCCTTGGGCGTTGAGTTCCATGGCGGCCAACATAAAAAAACACCCGCATGGCGCATCGCTCCTTCCTGACGCAAGCAACACTTTTTTATTTACTGACGTTGTCGTAGTAACTAAACGATTATCTGTCACATTATTTATTTTGAAAAAAAGTTTTACTCTTTATGAATATGAAAAGAAAAAAGTTAAACATTTATTAATGTCTCACTTTTACACACATTTGTTTTTAAATTTCTTTTTAAATGACGACTTTTATCGACTATTTTTTTCTTTTTTTAATATTTGCGGATGGATATGCTGACATCTGTTTTAATTTCTTTTTAAATGACGACTTTTTATCAACTTTCTTTTTTTAATAGCATTTGCGGATGGGTAAAAAACGAAAAATAACTAAACCATTTACTGATAATTTCTCACTTTAACAAATATTTTTAACAAATGTTATCAAAGTCAAGATACCGAGAAATTGTCAGTAAATGGTTTAGTTATTTTTTTTTTTTGGTATTATTATACAAACACCGTGACAGCGTTAGGGTTAGGGTTGGGGTTAGGGTTAGGGTTAGGGGTAATTCGCTGTCACGGTGTTTGTATAGTTTTACCTTTTTTTTTTCGTTTTTTACCCATCCGCAAAAAAGTCGATAAAAGTCATTTAAAAAGAAATTTAAAAACAAATGTCTGTAAAAGTGAGACATTAATAAATGTTTTAACTCTTTTTTTTTTCTTTTAATATTCATAAAGAGTAAAACTTTTTTTTCAAAATGTGACAAATAATCGTTTAGTTACTACAAGGTCAAAAAATAAAAAAAAATGTTACGTGCGCTTGCGTCAGGAAGGGAGCGACGCGTGTTTTTTTTTTTAGGCTGGTCGCCATGGAATTCAACGCCCAAGGAGTACTCTGTTCCTATAGAGGTTTTGTATCGGAAATTGATAATCGAAAAAAATTCAATTAACGAAGGAAGACCAGTTTTGACCAAAGTTAACCAGAAGTGCATTTAAGTTTTATCACTGCATGTGCAAAAAAAAAAAAAAAAAAAAAAAAAGCAAAGCTTGTGATTACGGCACAATACCACAAACAGGGAGAGAGGGGTGACTAAAAGATCGCACGGATCAAAAAAGAGGCTATGTTATTTGATATGACACCGGTCAGCTATTTTTTCTGAGATTAAAACGAGGCTAGAAATTTCGGGCCCTCTTTCGTAAATTTACACCGACATTTGAAGAAAAACACTTTAAATAAGTAAATATGCTAGTATTATCGCCGGTTTTTTTTTTTTTTTTTCCAAAATGGCGATATAACTAAGTTGTTAGTTAATAAGCGGAATGAGATCTGTTATTTCCTATCAATATATAACGTGAAATAAATCTTAACTTCAAAACGTTTAGCATTGTAACGTTGTTCGGGAACCAACACGTTGTAGTCGCAGTCGCAAAGGAGACAAAGAATATGAAAAAACTTCAACTCGCCATTTTTTTTTCTCATTACCTCTGTAACATCTGTCATATGATCGTGCTCTCGAACATCATCCACACCTCTAACGTGATTTCGAACATGCTCTTCGTCTCTAATGTAATCTCCTTTTTAAAGCTTTTATTTTTCCCTACCGGCGACGTCATTTCGCATGAATTTGCATATGCACGTCCACGCTCTGATAGCATGTCATAATTTTTAAATAAAAACAATTTTTAATCGCTCTTCCAAACAATCTATCTCCGACTCTAATCTGAACTTTTACTAAAAAACAAATATACAATAAATAACTTTTAATCAAATGCAAGAAAATTTAATTTTTTATCGACCTACATAGTTTTTCAGGTCTTAAAATTTTTTTTCTTTTATTTGCATTTTAGAATTTATTTCGGTGCAAGTGAATCTAACTTAAATACAAAAAAATCTTTCTGACGTATACAATGCACCCGTCACAAAACGAAAATGTCATATTCCAAAAATCACGTAAATTGATCAAGTACTATTTTTTTATATATAAAGTCATTTTTAACAATTTTAATAGTAAATCGTAGCCATTACAGGGCTGATTTTGAATTCTGTAGTTCGAATTTAATCGTCTCGCCTTCTATTAAATATGGCGGATCAAGACCCATTGTTATCGCTTACTCATAAAATTTGATTTGCTTAGTTAAAGATAAAACTACTTGATCAAGTTACGTAATTTTTGGAATATGATTTTTTCGTTTCATTATAGGTACATGCAGCAAAGATTTTTTAAATTTATGTGTTGTTAATTACGAGGTGCCTTCAATAAGTTTTTAGACTGTTTTCGTATGGGCACTTTTATTGATAGTACACACATGAAACTCTAGTCCCCTTCAAAATAATCTTCTCCGGCTGCAATGCACTCGTTGTTGTCATGTTCCAACAATCTCTGGGAGGCCCCTTTGTGTGAGCGTGTCAATGCCCCTCGTCACAGCCTCTTTCATCTCCTCAATTGTCTCATAACAGCCTCTAAGGTTTTCCTTGATCTTAAGAAATAACCAAAAGTCAGAGGGAGCAAGATGAGGGCGAGGAACTGTCTTGATGCTCATCTTGGTCAAATACTCTGACTGGTGTATCCACGCAAATCTTCCAAGTCTTGAGTTCTTCGCAAATAATTGTGTGTACAGTTCCCACACTGAAATCAAACTGTGCACTTCGGGTCAAGATCAAAGTGTAGTATCTGTTCTTCAGATCTACACTTCAATTTCTTCTGTCAGTGGAGGAGAAATCCTTCACGACTG
This sequence comes from Euprymna scolopes, assembly GCF_053919585.1. NCBI lineage: Eukaryota > Metazoa > Mollusca > Cephalopoda > Sepiida > Sepiolidae > Euprymna > Euprymna scolopes. The sequence continues at coordinate 36,778,830 of NC_136510.1, forward strand.
AGACAATTTTTATTTTTGTTCCTTTTCTCCACATTAAAAAACGACCCTGGTGTCTAACTCTGTCCCTTGGGGAGGCATTGTAAATAGGAACACACAACGGTCCTTATTCAGGAAATTCTTTATTTGACCAATCAACTCTGGTGTTACTTCCTTTCTCCTCCCACATCTCATCTCTCACAGATTCTCTGCCTTCCTTGAATCTCTTATGCCACTAAAAAACTGATGCTCGATTCATGCAAGATGGTTCAAAAAGCAGTCTGAAGCATTCCATACGTTTCTGTGGTATTTTTCCAAATTTAAAATAGAATTTTATTGCATATCATTCTTCTAAAATCTCCTCGCGTCCAGATTGCATTTTTGAAATTCACCAGCTGTGACAATCAAGCTTTAGTAGAGTGTATTTCAATTCCTGCTGTAGCCGTTCATTTAAACCAGAAATCATAAAAGCTGCTTCAGTCATCTCATAAAATGTATTGCAATAACATACTGAATTTTCAAGAGTCTACGACAATTTTAAAATGCCTGTACAAAAAAGTCTGGAAACTTATTTAAGTCACGTCATAGGTTGCACTCTGGATTTGCACCTTCGTTTCGTAGCCTAGGAGGTTTGTAAAAAGAAAAAAATTAAAAATAATTTTTTTTTTTTTAATTTTAATGGATACAAACGGGTCTTCTGTAATTTACTTGATTTTTATCTTCTATTTCGTGCGTTGAACAAACTGGAAAATAAACAAAATACAACTAATAACTGTCACCAAAGGCATTAAAATTTAATTTTCTTTATTTCCTCTTCCGGGAAGAGGGGGTCGGGTAATTGTTTTTCACTCTGAGAATACCGACGGGTCCGTTTTTTTTTTTTTTTTTTACTCTTAAAGTGTGCTCCCACTCGGAGTGGGCGGGTGGAGAAACCCCCCATCCACGTTAAACTGACGTCATGTCTGACCTTGCTTTAAGTGGAAAGCTGGTACCCCCCCTCCCCCCACTGTGCTAATATTATTTGTTAGTCATTTTATTATCTTTCTCCTTCTGTCAGCCGAAAATGTCTTCCCAGTTTGGTAAATGTCTCACTCTGTATATTCTTACAGTTAATAAAATTGTGTGCGTGTGAATTTCTCTTGTCCATCTAACTTTGATAATTAATTACACACTAGATTCTCTCTCTCCTTTTTTTTTTTTCTCTTTTTTTTTCTTCAATTTTCTTATTTTGTTCTAGCTGGGGATGTGGCATCCTAGGTGATCCAACAGTCCAGCGGCATTCACGCTAGGCAGGCTGTATCGGTTTCTCGCAAAGGAAGTGACTAGGGAAAATGAAATTCATAAGCGGTCCTTAGTCGCATGTATATCTTGGTTAAGGGATATGACAACGTTAGGTTTTGCAGTTCATGCAGAAAGGTATCAACGTCTCCTACATCCATCCCTGTAAGTTCAATTTTTTAAAATCTCTCTTGCGCTTAGTTCACCGGGTATATTTGCCCGGTGGTTTTTGAGATTCTTTTTCACGAGTCTAGTTACTCCTATCTTTGTTTTATCGTTATTTCCATAGCAAGTGTTCGTCTGAGCTCCAATCTCTGGTCGCCCCTCGCCAATCTTTCATGATTAACACCCGTCTAGCTGAAACCACAGTCAATAATTTTCCCCACACCTTATCTGTGCCTAAATCAAAACGTAGATTCCATGAACAAAGCTTCTTTCTTAGAACTGCACGCCTGTGGAACTCTCTACCGCTTGCCTGTTTCCCTCTTTTTTTTTTACACGGTGGTCACCACTTATCAAGGCCCGAAAGCCACTCAAGGATAAGGGTTACTGCAAGTACAGTACATTAGTGTGGAGATTTAATGAAGTGTTTACTTAAGGGGGTGGTTCATTAGGACTGACTTCAACTTGGATGTCTTCAAGTCCAACATAAACAAATTCCTGATGAACCACCCCCTTAAGTAATGACACTTTATCAAATCTCCAATACTAATTAATACTACAACACTACCCCATTGATTACTGTACACACAATAACCCTTATCCCCGAGTGTCTTCTGAGCCTTGATAAGTGGTGATCTCCATGTAAAAAAAAAAAAAAAAAAAATAATAATAATAATAATATTCCTAACATTCCAGTTTTTTATTTATTTTTCATGTCAAACAAGACCTTGGTATTTTGTTATCTCTTCCCTCTCGGCCCTGTTTTATCTAGTATCAATTGGGATACTAACTTCTACTAGGGTAGCTTCTTTCTCGCCCTATATCACGGTTTTTTTATGCAAGACTAATCGAATATTTATTGAAATCAAAAATGCAATAACAAAATTAAAATTCGAAAAATCCTATTTAAAAAGCGATTTAATTACAGAGTTACCTCCCTTCAATACATAATCAGGCTAGAAAACTGCCTCTCCCTAACGAATGCTGGTGCATCCAGTGGACAAAGACAAGAGAGAGATATAGGACAGAAGTTGGAGCTTGACTTATAGTGCAGAACCTATTAGATTTGAGACATATTTGGGGATGGGGATTCCTGCCTAATAGTGAGACTAGAGACTTTCCTTCAAATGTATTTTATTTCTCTGAAACAAAAAATTTTGTTGTTCTACTCGAACTTGTCTTCTTTCTGTTGTTGCCTTTTGAATTTTTTTTTTTTTTTTTTTTGTACACAGATCCATAGATGTAAGAAAGCCTTCTACTCCAATAGTTTCTTCCCCCAGAATTTTTGTTAATGAGTCATGGTATACTAGACGACTGGCTATTCAAATAAGCTGCTGACGATAGTTTAACACGACAATTTGGTTGATACATCTGCGTCTAGCACGACCACAAGAAAATCGATAAGATCATACCTGACCTATCACATTTTTTTTTTCTTTAATACTAAAGAATCATGACATATCAAGGCCTAAAGGCCATTCAAGATTTAAATACATGTAAGGTTGACTATGACATAGTGCCATGATGATCAGTAATGATGGTGGCAATCGGGCCAAATTTGATTAACAGGGCAGCTCAACAAGTGTTTGTTTATATTGGACTTGCTGACGACCTTGTTGTAGTCAGCTGAAAAACAATCCTGCAGTATTGTGTTCCACAGACGAATAGTTGTAGGAAGAAAACTTTAGCCATGAATGTTTTGTTTAGAGAAATGGAAACTGTCGACAGTGGTTAGACGGGGTTTTCTTGTGAAAGTTTTGCATAGGGAACCATTAGATTAAAGCACAGTCAAGCTCCTGAACTGTCATCTGGGCTTCAGCCTCTGTCCCATCGATGAAATGTTGCATCCCTCTGCCTGTTCTACAAGTATTTTAATGGATGCTCTAAAAAACTACAAACCTTGTACCCCCTCTACGTAAATAACCCCTGACAAACCTGACATGCAGCAAAATCCCACCCCTACACAGTAGAGATCCCTAGAGGTAAGAAAGCCTTCTACTCTAATAGTTTCTTACCTCCCAGAACTGCTAGACTTTAGAACTCCCTTCTAGTATTCTGCTTTCCCAACTGTACTGACATGCAGAAGTTCAAGTGTAATGTGAACAGGCATCTTGCTGCTCAACTCCCTACATAGTATTCCTGAAACTTATGTCCCTGATAGTAGCCATCTAAATCAAAGTGGCACTGTGCCTTGTTTGGGGTGAAAATGGAATATAAAATTAAATTTAAAAAAAAACTGCCATTAAAATAACAGTAGTGGAGAAAGACTAGCAGCATCTCTCAGAAAAGAATAAAGGGTTCAGTGAGCAGCACTTCTCGAGATGTGGCAATTCCATTTTAGGACGTATTTGTCTTTTATACATATTAAGGATTTTATCAGGAGTTAGATACCTTCTAGCAGTAGAATGACCCAAAGATTTTCTGACGACCTTGGCAACGGATTTGATGTAAATCTTCCATTTCAGGTCTTGAGTGAAGGTCAGTCTCTGAAACTTGTAAAAGTTCCTCAAGGCAAGAGCCATTCATTTCAATTGGGGTCAAGATGAGCAGCACACCTTTCCTTAGTCGATGAGGCATGGGCGAAGAGACTGACGAGGGTTGATTACACACGGCACTGACGATCTTGATGAAGTCTGAGTGTGGCCTTCAAGTTCCATACAAGTTTAGTTCCACTAAAGAATGTTGAGCGTTCTTTTTCACAACATGAGCATGGACAATCAAAATTCTGATGTTGAACTTAATACAGCTGCTGACAATTTCTTCTATTTATGTCACAATGTGCGCTGTTCAGACTATTCTCACTTGCGCAAAAACTAAAAGGTTCCATTTCAAAAAGTATTTGCACAAATACTCACAAACAGGCGTAATTTAAACTTGTTCGACATGCATTCATCCCCCCCCCCCCCACAAGTTCACAAGGAATTTCGGGTGAGTGACATGAAAAAGAATGCTGTTCACTCTACGCTCTGAAACAATAGAGAAGAGGGTTGGTGAGCTTATGTCCTAGGTGATGAGAGGAGACATTTACATTAGCTATCTCCCCCACCCATGGCGAGTTTTTTGCAGGCACAACAAAAAAATTCTGTACAAAAGTCCTCTGAAGCTATATACACTGTACAATGTTGACTGGTGATGAAATCACTAGTCTTGGTTGCGCCAGGGCCGCAACCTACTCGCTGGTGCAGTTTCTAAAGCACCAGGAGCGTTGTGACATCAGTCGGCTCAAGGCCTTTGGGGCCTTCTTGGCAATTGCATGCATGTTCTTGGGGGTGGTGTCGTTTCCAGCTCCAGCGTTCTTGGAAGTGGTCACATGTATGACCGGTACGGAGTTCTCGGGAGTGCCAGAATCTCTAGCTGGGTCAGAAGCATGAGTAGTTGGAAGGATCTCAGAAGTGCTCATTGTGTGACATCAGTCGGCTCAAGGCCCTTGGGGCCTTCTTGGCAATTGCATGCATGTTCTTGGGGGTGGTGCCGGTTCTAGCTCCAGCGTTCTTGGGAGTTCTTAGATATGCAACCGGTACAAAGTTCTTGGGAGTGCCAGAATCTCTAGCTGGGTCAGAAGCATGAGGAGTAGTTGGGAGAATCTCAGAAGTGCTCGATGCCGCGTCATAAAAATCTTTATCGTCAGACTTACGTATGGAACTATCTGTTGGATTACCAGCATAGACTTCTGGCAGGGTGGTAGGAGAGTCGTCTGGCGCTCCTGGTAGGGTGCTGATAGAGGCGGCGTCTTCTGGTGACTGGTAAGAAGGACTCTATCACGTCTTTGCTAGTTGTGGTCCTAAAAGGCTTGAATTTCCGAAGGTGTTGTCGGTTTCTGAGCGTGAGTCTCCCAGAACCATCTATTTTGACCACATATTGGTGAAATTATCTCACCTCCACAATGGTGCCTGTTCGTTCCCAGCATTTAGGGTAATTTCCAGTTAGGTTTTGAATATCGGGAAGAGAGTTGGGCTCAAAATGGATCCTTGAGGCATGACCATGTTGATACTATGAATTTTGAACTTCTACCCATCAACTACTTTTCTGAATCTATGGAAAGATTTCATGGTTAAGAGGACATTTGCAGATTTTCTATAGCTATAAATCTTGTGAAATATACCTTTATACCAAACTCTATCAAAGGCCTTTAATATGTTATTGCTCTAGAAACAAAGCCCACATCAATAGATTTGCTTATCCTGTGTGATCTTACAGTCAGAACATCAGCTGTAAATCTCACAGGATGAAAACTATATTGTTTGTCAGTGAGTAGGTTTTTTTTTTTTTTTTTTTTTTTTTTACAGAAGTGATTGATATCTTAATTTACCATGGATTCGGGCAACTTACTCGTGATGCACAGGAGACTGATTAGTCTGTACTAAGATGCAGAAGACTAATCTCCAGTATTTTAAAGTTTTCCAAGGTTCAGGGAAGCATTTCACCTCTAAGCAATGTTTGGGAGCTAGTTCTGGTTGCAGCTTTTTGAACACTATGATTGTAATGTTGTCAGAGCCACTTGCTTTGCTGACATCAAGATTCTTGATAAGTTTGGCAACATCCCGGGTAGATATATGAATATCACTCAGAGTATTTTCAGTTTTAGCAGGTAAATCAGGAGGTAGGCAGTCCTGATCGCAAAGGGGTGGAGTTTGATGTGACTTCTTTAGCAAAAAGTGTGGCTTTGTTGCATGCCAACGAAATCACCTTGGGTTCATTGATAATGGTTGATTAATTTTGTCGATTTGCATATTAATCATTTTTTGGTTATGTAATGCAGAATCCAGTAATTTTGGAAAGGTTTTTATGCTTCGGGTTCTTTATATTTTGAAATATTTATTCATGAAATTTGGTTGGATTTTTTTTTTTTTTTTTTTTTTTTGTAAAAATAAATAAAATAAAAAATAAAATGTTTTTTTCCATGATTGAGTTTTTCAAAGAGAAAGAAAAACAAAAACAGTAAAATGAATGTTTGGTACATTTCTTTTGGTCAGGAAGCCAGTATCTTTAGACAGCCTGATCTCATAGCACCAGATACCTTAACAGATAGTACTACTCCAGGCCAAAGTGGATCTGGGAGCAATGGTAGCTAAGGGACAACTCCATTTAAATGAGACCTCACTATTGGATGCCTTTAAGATCATACCCAGGACCGATAATGATTGGGATAGAGGTCACGCATATGTTCACATCAATGAATTTGATTAATTACCATCGTTTCAAACAAGTTTAATTTAGTGGGTAATTTGTTTTGCATATAAATTTAACATAAAATGATTCGCCATTCCCGGATCATTCTAACTTTTGCAGGCAGTTAACTAAAATTACTAATACTAAGCCTAAGTATCAAGGTCATAAAACCATACCTTATCTATCGACTAAAAAAAAGGGGGGGTAACTGCTCTAAAACATTAGAAAGCTCCGGAAACTGTGGATCATTTTACACTAAATTTATATACCAAACTAATTGCATGATATAATGCAAAACCAATATCCTACTTTAAATTCTAAAATTATTTTATTTATTTATTTTAATTACTTTATTTTATTTATTACTTTTATTATTTCTTTTTTTTTTTTTTCCGGCGTGTTAACACGCCATTTCCACAAGTAGAATTTTGTTGAAATATTATAAAATATATATTGAGAGGTGATTTAACGGAGAGTACTTCTCTCCAATAATACCACTTTTTAAATAATTAAATGAAAAAAAAAAAAAAAAAAAAACACCCAATAAATGTCACGGTAACATTTATTTTATAAATGATATAGTTACCAGTATTTTACTTTTCAAATTTTTAGCGATTATCAGGAGTCCCCAGGTGACAAGTCTTATATCAGCCATTTTGTTCTTATTCTAACTTAACATTCGACACTTATTTTAAAGCGTTTATTTAATTTGAAATATAAGTTCAACCAAAAAACATAACCAGATAGTCATTTGTTTTGACCACTTTTTCGTTTTGTTGTCTATATTGCAGAATGCCCATGTCTTATTTAGGAAGAAACCTAAATACATTATAGTTAACATTTTGAAGGTCTGGTAGATGTTTTAAAGAAACTATTAACGAAAAATAAAAATGATTGAATTAAGAAACCAAGATTCATTCTGGTGCATTATTTATTTTTAATACGAATTTACAAATTTCGTTTTATTTTACGCTTAGTGCATTTTTCATCTCTAAATCAATTAAATACTAATGTGCACGTCACGTCGATGCGAGAAACACGCACACACGAGAAGTGATCATTCGAGCTCAAATCCTGGGAAACGGTTTAAATCATTTCGAAAATTTAACTTTGTCTACTTTGGATATTTTTCGTCTGTCTCTGATTTTCGGGATTTTTTGCGAAATGAAAGTAAGTTTTTCTTTGTAAGTAAAAAAAAAAAAAAAAAAACTAAAATGTTTTATTTAAAAATCTGGGTTTGTATTACTGTACACGTATTACTGTACACATAGATTCGAAAAAGTTGTCAAAAAACAAATATATAACAAATATATAACAAATAAATGTTATCAAAGGCAAGATAAGTTACTTTTCTACCTAACTGGATATATTTTTCGTGTTTTTATTCAATGTAACATGTTTATTCAGCTCGAAAAGCATAGTGTTTATCGATGTATTGGAAAATTCAAAATGGCGGCCGACTCTCTCTTTAACACGGTAAGTTCGGGAAAAGGTGTTATAAATAATAAACTAGATAAAATAATATTAAAAAACCACCGAATATATGTCAAGTTATGTCACGGTAACATATATTGAGCAAATTTCTAACAGTATTTTGTCTAGTTTATTATTTATTACATCTTTTTCCGAACTTACCGTGTTAAAGAGAGAGTCGGCCGCCATTTTAAATTTTCCAATAGATCGGTAAACACTGTATGCTTTTCGAGCTGAATAAACATGTTAAATTGAATAAAAACATGAAAATTATACCAGTTTGGTAGAAAAGTAATTTATCTTGCCTTTGATAACATTTATTTGTTATATATTTGTTTTTTGACAACTTTTTCGACTCTATGTGTACAGTAATACAAACCCAAAAATCTATTTTAACATTTCTGTACTTTTAATTCTTTGATTTTTGAAACCCGCGCTCGAAGCGCAATTTCGTAGTTAATGGCGAACTGAAGAAAAAAAAAAAAAAAAACAAACAAACAAAAAAAAAACGCTGCTATTATTAAAATGCACAACAGAAAGAAATAGGGGTATTTATGTACTTGTTACCGTGCTGAAATAACGTTATCATTTAGAAAGCAATTCTTAACATGGTAGGGTACTGTTTTGTAACTATTCTGTACTTCCATCTAACAACTTAATATCGTGAAACCTTAACTCGAAAATACAATTAAAAAAACAAAACAAATAGCACGGTAACATAAGTGCATAAAGCACAAGCGAAATTCTAAAATTGAATTTGAAGTGAAACCAATGGTATCTACGGAATTGTCATGTCAAAGTAATGAACATATCCATAAATTACGAAAAACGATAAGGTAGAAAATTAAAAGGGAATTATTGACATGTTGAACTCCAACTCGCCGTTCATATTCGAAATGTCGACATTTGCAGGTTTTCGAGTATGCTGACAACGAATACCAGTTAAATTTGGGGCTCATAAGTAGTTTACCAGACATGAAAACGTTTTGTATCCAATATAAAATGGCAGTCATTTTTTTTTTTCACAACCGAGGAATTAGTAATGCGCACGCGTGTAAAACAACGATTACAACTTTTTCGCTTCCTTGAGTAATTTCATGTTAAGAATGGCTTTCGGAATAAACACTGCATGGGGAGGGGGGTGAAACAAAATTTGCTTTGTCGTCTGCTTCAATTGCACGCATGCGCATTACTAACTGCTCCGTTGTGAACAAAATGACTGCCAGGATTTACGTTGGATAATAAATGTTTTCATATCTGGTAGACGACTTATCAGCCCCAAATTTAACTGATATTTGTTGTCATTATACCCGAAAACCTGTTATAGTCGACATTTCATGTAAAAATTTACCCTGAAAAGTTTGCGAAGACAATTAGCGAAAATTAAGTTTTGGCAAATTGGCCAAAGATTTTCGGTTTTCAAGAAATATTTACCTCCCTTTTATTACAATTAGAGAACTCTGTGTTTATTTATTTTGCAAAACTCAATTTTCGGTAATTGTCTTTGAAAACTATTTTTGGTCAACGTGCAGATGCTTTCTAACTTCAAAACAACTTTTACCATGACGACTTTTGCAGATTTTCGGGGCGCTGAAAACGAATATAACATTTTAAAATGGCGCAGAGAAATAATTCTGTCCTCGTGGGGAGGCAAGTAAATAAGAACAAATGTATTTGGTTTCTGAGAGAATCTGTTTTTGTCTGTGTACTATTAAATCTCTGTAGGTCTCGTCTGTTATTGTGTTTGTTTGAACCCAACTCCACTCGCCCATGCATTTCCGGAGTACTGTGGACGACATCACAAAATGATGACGTCATACATCAAATCAGAAAGGGGTGGATCCTTTATATCGTTTTGTCTAAGACAACCTGTATGCTCTTTTTTACTCCCAGCTTCTGCTCCATATACGGGACGACGGTTACAAGCAAAATATAGCCCCTTCTGATTATTTTTCTTTTAGATAACGGGAGAAGCTCCTCTCTTCATGCTAAGAATGTCTTTCTTGTCTGTTTACGAGATGAATAAATCGGCATAAGCAAAATAACTTGAAGAAAAATCAGAATGAGTTCCTTTTATTTAGTGCATTAAACGGCTGGAAAACAAACACCTTCCCACCCCTCACGAAATCTGCACTAGTTTTGGGCAAAGAATGTATCATTTTTTCTCCCCCTACATTTTAGGCATTATTCATCCAGTGTAACGCCAAACAATAAAAAATACAAACTTTGAGGGCGTTTGTTTTGTATTTTTATAGTTTTAGCTGAACTTGCACACATGCAACTACTCTTTATATATATTGATGGTTTCAAAGTCTGGCTCTGTCCTCACTTGAGGATGCGACAGGATCTGATTTTGGCATGCAGCATAAACAGAAATGTAAATGTACCTTTTTAAAGTATTTTATCCCAATACATCAATACGGTCTTTATGTTCATCAAAAGATGTACCATTGTTGCTTTCATGTCAACAAAAGAAGTGCAGTATAGTCTGCTTATGCTCCTTGGTACAGCCTGCCAAATGAGGTTGTGATATCTGCAATGTACAAGTTTAAAGTTTAGATGTACCTCTCCACCGTACTGTATATCGATACTCTATGTTTGACTGGGATAGCTTCTGTACATTCATATCTGATCTACTTCTGCATTCCATGTTTAAAAAGGATGTGTCCTCTATAATATCAGACCTGACCGAATGGTTAATTGTAGGCATAGACCGATTCATACCATCCCAAAAAATTCCAACAAAAACCTAACAGCCAGCCATGGTTCTCCCTAGAATGTGCTGCTGCCATTACGCACAGAAATCACTTTTTCCATAGCTACCAACGTAATAGATGTACTAAGACTAAAGCTGCTTTCAGGACTGCCAATAATAAAAAAAAAAATGTGCAAGAGAGATATATGCTCAGTCCATCAAATCCAAAGTAGCTGAGCAGTGGCTTGGTTCCCACCAGTTTTGGCAAATAGCAAAGATGATCCTAAACAGATGCGTGCGTTCTATCCCAACCATCATCGATGGACATGTCATCTCATCAGCATCAGACAAGGCCAAACTATTTGCCAAGAACTTTACAGCAGCTAACTCTACCCTCTGCGACGAAGGTCATCAACTCCTCGTATTTCCTCCTACAACAGACAACACACTATCCAACATACAAATGTCTGTGCACGAGGTCGCCAAACTAATCAAGAACCTTGATTCCATTCCAATAATAGTGTTGAAAAAGCTTTGACCAGAATTTGCCCCCATACTTACAAAACTGTTTAAGCGTTGCCTTAAGAAGTGCTTTCCAACACTCTGGAAAACCTCATCAGTATGCCCTGTATTTAAGAACTCAGGTGATAAGTCATCTCCCTCTCAGTACAGACCAATAAGTCTCTTGTGTGTCATGAGTAATTTACTGGAATCCATATTAAATAAAGAAGTAGTCAACCACCTCAGCAGAAATAACCTTCTTGGTGACATGCAATATGGTTTCCGTTCTGCTAGATCTACAGCTGATGTGCTAACAGTTATATCCCATAGGATTAGTGAATCTCTCGACAAAGGCTTGGCATAAGGGCCTACTTCACAAGATTTCCAGCTACGGTATAACTGGAAATGTTTTCCCAATTAAATCATTTCTCTCTGATAGGTTCATAAGAGTAGTGGTTAATGGGCAGCAATCAGAGACCCACAGTATTAATGCTGGAGTCCTCCAGGGGTCCATCCTGGGCCCAACTCTCTTCCTGATCTACATCAATGATCTCCCAAAACACATACTTAAATCATTCGTTGACATCTATGCTGATGACACGACTATCTACGGCAACACAGCAAAGGCCGTAAATGACAAAGCTCTCTCTGATTGATTCCCTCTCCTCTGATCTTGAGCACGTGGTTCAGTGGGGGAAGAGATGGCTGGTTACTTTTAATGCATCTAAAACCAAGCTCCTAACTTTACATCAACACTCTGTTCCTCATCTAGCATCAATTGAAATCGATGGCTCTCGTCTAGGGGAGGCTTCATGTTTTGACAAGCTCCTGGGCTTGACCTTTACTCCTGATCTGAAATTGAACATGTATACCAAGTCTGTTGCCTGGGCCGCTGGGAAAATGGTGGAATCCTTCTACCGCTCCAGAAGATATCACACTGCTGATGCAATTCTCTATCTATATAAAAGCCAAGTACGTCCAAAGATGGAGTACTACTGCCACATCTGGGCTGGAGCTTCTAAAAACTGCCTATCCTGCCTTGACAAAGTATGAAATAGACTTCGTGGCTTAGTGGGGGATGCTCTCTTCTCTTCCCTGCAACCTCTCTCCCACAGGAGAGACGTTGCGAGCCTGCCTTTGTTTTATCGTTATTTCCATGGCAAGTGCTCGTCCGAGCTCCAATCTCTGGTCCCCCTTCACGATAAACTCCCGTCTCGCTAAAACCACTCTCAGTAATTTCCCCCACTCTTTATCTGTGCCTAAATCAAAACGTAGATTCCATGAACATAGCTTCTTTCTGAGAAGTGCACGCCTGTGGAATTCTCTTCCGTTTGCCTGTTTCCCACCTAGCTACAACTTGGATGTCTTCAAGTCCAACATAAACAAATTCCTGATTAATCGCCCCCTTAAGTAAGACACTTTATCAAATCTCCAATACCAACTATTACTACGATATTATCCCATTGATTATTGTACAGAAAATAACCCTTATTCCCGAGTGGCTTCCGGGCCTTGATAAGTGGTGATCCCCATGTAAAAAAAAAAAAAAAAAACCCAAAAAAACACTCAAACGATATATGTACAGTAACTTTAACTGCCTTTTACATGACTTGTTGTACTTTGCTATTTTACTTTCTGTTTTTGCCCATAAAATTGATTTAAATTTTCCTTTTAAGGAACTCATAAATGACTCCATTTTGAATATTGTATTTAAATACTATCATAATTATTGTCTTTCTCGTATATTCGAAGGGAGTCAATCTAAGAGTCATTGACTTGCTAAAAAAACGTTTTTATGGTTCATGTTACAATTTTGTACTGGAAACAAAAACTATTCGTAGTCAGCATTTTATAAGAAAAACAGCACAAATATTGAAGAAAAAAATATAAGACGATCACTGGTGACCTTGACATATTTCTTTCCTTAAAATAGACTTTTTCTATGCTATTGTCTGAATGCTTTCAGAAGTTTTTTTTTTTTTTTTTTTTTTTTTTTTTTTTTTTAAATTTATATCATAATTCAGTAATTGTTCTTGAATATATTCTACATAATCACGTTGACGCATTGGATCTCCTTAGATCACCAAAGTTAAGCAACGTTGAACTTGGTCAGTACCAGATGAGTGACCATTTGAGAATACCAGGCGCTGTACATTGGAGTACGTTGACTCCTTAAGAACTATGAAAACTTAAGATCATCTCCTTTTGATCCGGGTATACATGCGGCTTGGAACCGCTTGTGAATTTAATATTCCCTTAACACTTCCTCCTTTTGAGGGAGCCGGTTCAACTCTCATAGTCGGTTGTCTTTGAATAGAAATTCTAATCAACCCAAACATTTGCTCTTTATTATAGATTCTTACTATACCACCATGGATCAACGTTGGCATATTGTTATTTAGTACCCTTAGCTGAGATCAATCGATATTTTTAAACATTTTTTTAGTTCTGTCAGACGATTACATCACTTTCATTTCACTTTGGAAAATTTTGAGTCCATATATGATCCTGCCATCTTTGGATTGGATTATATAGTAACAAAAGGATTGCAGACTGGTAACCACAAATATAACTGATTGAAGATAAAATGAAACTGTACTGCTACTACAGCTTTTTTTTTTTTTTTTTTTTTTTTTTTTTACGGCGTATCAACCCATTTAAGGTTAATGCCAAATCCAGTGATTTTGAAGAAAAATTTTAATAGTGTGTATATATATATATATATATATATATATATATATATGTCAGTTTCTATTTAATCCATAGTTGGGACCCTAACAGGTACTACCACTCCGGGTGAGAGTGGATCTGGGAGCAATGGCAATTAAAGGGTGGCTCCACACTCCCCAAACAACAGTAGGCAGTTTGGGTAAAGAGGTGTTAAAAAAAAAAAAAGTGGTAGTAGGCAGGTTCGAATCCATAATGTGAAGGAGAAAAAAAAAACACAATGTCTTCACCGTGCAACCGGAAGTCAAGAGTGTTGAAATTAACCGTAGTCAATCTAACGATGACTTGCTAAAATGTTGGCGAAAAAAAGCGACCCCCTCCTTGTACAAAACTTCCCAGGTGAGGGTGAAGGAATGAATGTTTTTGGCCAATTTTTCGATATTTGTCATCCGAAGGGTTGAGCTTTAAAATGATACCGATATTGTGAAAATCCGTCATCACTGTCAAAAGTTTTACTGAGACACACACACACACACACGCTTTTTATATATTAGACTAGCGAGGGTGCCTGGCGTTGCCCAGGTGAAAAGAAAAAAAAAACTTTTTTTTTTGGGGGGGGTAGACTCGAACCCGAAGCCTTGAGGCGAATAGCCTGATGACTTATGAAAATAAGCATTTAAAAAAAAAAAAGCAGGTGGTTAAACAAACGTCAACGTTTTCTAGGTCAAATATCACGCCGCCGTCGTAGTAGTAGTAGTAGTAGTAGAGAAAATGAAATCATGGCGCGAATTTTGTAACATAAAAGTGGCTGAAATAAGATACAGACGACATCGTTTCGTAAATCGGGCATATTATAATCTAGATAGTATATAAAAAGTTCTAAGAAAGAGCGCCCCCCCCCCAAATGCCTTTGACGGACATAGGAAAAACATGCACGCACACACATTTTCGCTTTTTATATTATAGATGTGAGCGAGCGAGAGAAATGTTAGACGATAAACACAAATAAAATAATGAATTTGAAAGCATAAATTCACAAGAGATATTTTTGCATGTGCTTAAAATAGAATTTTACGTAGGCAGGAAAACATAGAATGTTTAATATTTTCAGTTTCTTGTAGAACAAGTAGAAGATACGGTAGCTGAGATAGCAAAGAAGTTTGAGCTGATAATTTAAGAGCAGTCTAAAAAATCCTAACCAAAACTTTCTCATTCAATTACAAAAATGACATTTCATTAAAGTTATTCAATAAAAGTAATATTTATCTGATGTGAATGACTTTTATTGTAGAAAAATTTAGTGAAAAATGTTAAGACTATGTAAAATAAGTTTATACATTTTTTTTTAATTTTTTTTTTATGAGCAGACGATAATGAGAAAAGGTTACTGAGTTGTGTGTGCATTAGTATCTGTGTGCGTATTTTATGACTGTGTATACACGAGTTGAGATAGCAACCTGAAGCTTAACAAGGAGGGAGGGGGCTGGGGCAAGCTCTGTCGTGAAATTTGAATTGGCTTTTATTGATGACAATTTTTTTTAAGCATTCAGGGTGGATCAAAAAGACGATTTTGATAAATTCAAAGAAGTGTATCTGATTGACTTGGATTTTTTTTTTTTTGTCTTAAATAAGGTGAGCGCATGTTCAGAGAAACATGCACATATGTTTAAGCATTTTCATTCACGATGGCAGAGTAAAATTCGCTAACTACATTCTAGACCCTCTGGTGTCTTTACGTTCATCTAGCAAGGGAGCCGTGATCCGAAAGCTCATCAATTATCTAAATAAAACATCATAAATGATCTCTCCCCCTCCCACTCAATTTGGTTTCATAAATGACGTCATTTGCCTTTTGTGATGTCATCCACTGTGCGCACATATTTGGACATGCCCCAAAAGGATATATACTCTGATATAAGCAAAATCTACAAAGTTTTAGTAATATAGATAGATAAGTTGGGTTTTAAAGAAACTATACTGGAACAGTTTTTGAACAAGACAAAATCTTAAATTCTGGAATTAAAATTTCTTACCTTCGATTTTATTTAAAAAAAAAAAAAAAAAAAAAAATTGAAAAAGAAACGTTTTTATTCAGATAGCGAATTTCCTCATGTGTTCAAGAGAAGAAATTTAATTAATTTCATGTAACATAACGCACAAAAACCAGTAAACTTGTTTTTGACTCTTGAATGTAATTTCTCATTTCGGTTCTATAGAAGGTCATTTGATGTACAGTGGCGTCCAAAACTAAGGGACAAAATTTTAAAACCTAATATTTGTTAGAAATAACAACTGTGAAAAACTGAAATTTTGACAACTGGTAGTCGCTATCATCCATAATAACATACTAAAATTTGAATCATTTGCAAAGGATAAAAAAAGAATTATAACGATTATTTATTTATTTTCAAAATAGGAACATCCAAATGAAAGGGACAAAATTGAGAAAAACAATGTAAAACAGTATGCTATATTCAAATTTTTGGATTTTCTCTAAAGAATGTCCTACTTAGTCATTTGTAAACGTTGCATCAGCAGGCACCATGGCGAAATGCCAAAAACCTGATTATTCTGTGAGACAAGCTATTGTGAAGCTACACAAGGAAAAGTACGTCTTTAAAGAGATTTCAGAGAAAGTGAAACATTCTAAGTGTTGTAGGCAGGTTTGTTAAATCCTACAATGATGCTTGCAAAATAGTGCTTTTAAAACCGGGAGATGCCGCAAAACTTCGGCAAGAGAAGATCAAATAATGCAGCATGTCATTAAATGACAGTTTTAAGTTTTGTACAGAAATTAAAAGGGTTATGAATAGTACCTCATGTGTTAATGTGTCAAGACAGACTGTTTCTAGACGACTGCAAGAAATAGGGCTGTTTAATCGAACCGCAGGGAAGAAACCACTTGTTAGTTCGAAGAAGAGATTAGACTTTCATAATATGTATGTAATTTGGACATATGAAAATTGGGCAAAAGTATTTTTCATTGATGAAAGCAAGTTTAATTTATTTGGAAATGATGGAAAAAACAATGTAAAGAGACGTATTGGTGAAAGATTAAGTGCAAAGTGTACTAAGAAAACTGTCAAGTTTGGGGACGGAAACGTCATGGTATTTGGAATGTTTTCTAGTTAAGGTACAACATCTCTTGTCCGGTTACAAACTCGTGTAAACGCGCAGATCTATAAAAACCTTGCTCAATATCATGTTGTGCCAATCATACAGAATTCAGGTTTCAATAGGGCTACCGTTATGCAAGATAATGCCCCATGTCATAAGGCAAAGGTGGTACTGAGTTACCTTAGCGAGCAAGATTTCGAAATTATGGAGTGGCCACCGCAGAGTCCTGACTTAAATCAATAGAAAATCTTTGGAAGACCTTAAATCCCACTAACACAGGATTTGTGGGTGAAGTTTCAAGAAAAATTGTCTAAAATTAGTATGGAGGATTGTCAAGAACTGATTCGTTCTTGTGTTCGAAGATTTGCAGCTATCATTGAGAGCAAGGGCTTATTTACTAAATATTGATTTTACATGTATTTTTATTTATTTATTTATTTATTTTATTTTTTTTTTGCTGTTTACATTGTTTTTGTCAATTTTGTCCCTTACTTTTGGATGTTCCTATTTGAAAAATAAATGTTATAATTCTTTTTCTATCCTTTGCAAATGATTCAAATTTTAGTATGTTATTATGGATGATAACGACTACCAGTTGTCAAAATTTCAGCTTTTCACAGTTATTTCTAACAAATATTAGGTTTTAAAATTTTGTCCCTTAGTTTTGGACGCCACTGTATGTTTTACACCGTCCTTGATTTTAATAGAATCTATTGTTTTCAAATTATCTATAAAATATACGACAAAATAAATCCATCTATAAATATTTTGGAAACATGAAAAACTCTAAGCACTTTTTTATTTTTAACCAAAAAGAATGGTTTCAGCATCGTACGACTCCAAAATGGCTGATATGCTGTAACGCTATTCTGGTGTTGTTTCTTACCCATATTTCTCGGATCAGTTGAAACATGCAGCTGATCTAAAAGTTGATCTGGATTTAGTTATGGATTAGGATTAGAAATGGCTTGTTTGATTTAATCCTGTTAAGACTCGGCTTCTGTCTTTCAATCGTAAGTGTGCCCTTTTTCTTCCTGAGATTCTTATGGATAGCTCTGCTTTTTTCTTTTTTTTTCTTTTTTCTTTTTTTCTTTTTTCTTTTTTTTTTCTTTTTTCTTTTCTTTTTTTCTTCTTTTTTCTTCTTTTCTTCTTTTTTCTTCTTTTCTTCTTTTTTCTTTTTTCTTTTTTTCTTTTTTCTTTTCTTCTTTTTTCTTTTTTCTTTTCTTCTTTTTTCTTTTTTCTTTTTTTTCTTTTTTCTTTTTTCTTTTTTTTCTTTTTTCTTTTTTTTCTTTTTTTCTTTTTTTTCTTTTCTTTTTTCTTTTCTTTTTTTTTTTTTTTAAATCGACTCTAAAACTTCTTGGTCTTTCTTTCTCATCAAGTCTTTCTTGGCGGTCATATATTAAATCCATTGCTCTTTTTGCTTCTCATAAAATCAGTGCTCTCTATCACTTGAAACACTTTCTCACATTTGAGGCTATTCTCTGTCTCTACAAATCTACGATCAGACCATATATGGAGTACTGTTATCATATTTGGGCTGGTGAAGCTCTGTTCCATTTGAAGATTCGTGATAAAGTGCAGAAATATATTTGTAATTTTTATTAGCTCCATCATTTGTTCTCTGCAACCTCTCTCTCAGACGTGATGTTGCTAGTCTCAGACTTTTTTATAATTACTATTATGTTATGTGTTCTTTAGAATTGTCTGGTCTATTCCCTGCTTTCTTTGTTCCAGCTCATTTGATGCATTGGTCTAGTGGTTTCTATCGATTTGTTGCCCTGATGCCTCATTGTAATGCAGTTTCTTTCTAAGAACTGCAATCTTGTGTAATTCTTTTTTTACTGCTTTTCTTCCTACCTACACCCCTTTTTTATTTTTTTTTAAGACTAAGACCAATAAGTATCTCCTGTTTTTGCGATAATTATATTTCGTTTTTGTTAGCTCCTTATATCAAATGGTTTCATGCCTTGTCTCAAATGATTCCCATTTAAAAAAATATCAAACACCCTTAATAAATATTTGGATATGCCATTATCGACATGATTAAATTCGGCAGCAGATGACCCGAAAAAAGTTAATACGTCATGAAAAAACAATAAAAAAAACGCCAAATTACAAATGTCAAATATTTTTTCTTTCTGTATAAGCTAAGTGGTGACATTAAAGTTAGGTCAAGCTGTCTGCCAAATAACGTGGTTGACACAACATTTAAATTTGACTGGCATAAATGTTGCGGTGAGTTAGAGAACCGACTTCCATTTCAACTAACACATCATAACAGCAACAAGTTGATATTGAAAGCGACTACAATTGGCATGTGTAATACTTAGTGTCTAGAATTGCGAAGTAAACATTTTCGATAGTAGTTACGGCTTCCAGTGACTTTTACTTGTCCTTTCACTCCTAATTGTGTATTTCTATTTTTTTTTTTTTTTTTTTTTTTTTTTTTTATCCTCTTAAAATTCATTTGTTGTTTTTACATGCCGTGGTTATTCCTATAATTATTTGCAAATGCACATACTTATTGTCGTTTTTATTTTCATATTTCTTTTGAACAAAAATTTTTTTTATCAAGTTTGATTTTTGCTATAAAGGTATGAAATTTTTTTTGTTTTTTTTACATGGGAGTAACCACTTATCAAGGCCAGAAGGCCACTCGTGGATAAGGGCTAATGAGTGTATGGTGGTCATCGGGATAACAGCGTATTGATAGCTAACAGTGGAAATGGGGGTAGAAATGCATTTTTCAGGGGGGAAGCTCAACAAGAACTTGTTTACATTGAACTTGAAGGCGACTATATTGTAGGCAGCTTGAAAGCAGGTCAGTGGGACAGTTCCAAAGACGGACAGTTCTAGAAAAGCTTTGTTCATGGAATTTGCATTTAG
Organism: Euprymna scolopes; assembly: GCF_053919585.1. NCBI lineage: Eukaryota > Metazoa > Mollusca > Cephalopoda > Sepiida > Sepiolidae > Euprymna > Euprymna scolopes. The sequence continues at coordinate 36,798,754 of NC_136510.1, forward strand.
ATTTGTGTGTTTTCTGCACACGCTCTGATCAGCTGCTCATTTTCCTTGTCTGAATTCGGTGTTTAATTTTGACACTGGCTGTAGTGTCAATCGTGTTATCTTGGTCACTGTCGACTAAGGAAGGAGTCTATCAGGCATCTATGTATTAATAGGATAGCGTATGTGTTATTTATTTTGTGTGTCGCGCTTACATCCGATGGACTGTCATTTGCTACGGACTGTCATTTGCTACGGACTGTCATTTCTTGTAATAAATAATTTTACCAAGAATTCTTCATAGGTTTTGGTTTCAGTTTCGATTATAGCTGAAGGAACTCAAGTTATATACGTATATATTTTTTTTTCATAAGTTTTGGTTTTGATTTAATCTGATGCACCCAAGTCATGGATATATTTTTTATTTTTGAAATCACAACTTTATAATATATAAAAATTGATAGAACATTAACTCTATAATAAAATGTTCAAAATCTGCAAGAATTAAAAAATCATATTTAAGCATACTTTATGGTTAAGCTATCCTTGCTAGTGTGTATATAATATGATAATATATGAAAGTGAAACGTGACTAGTGAGGGTTGAGGGCATGTGTTGCATGGGAGAATTGATAAGAATGATATGATGGGATGTAACTTGAACCTTAAAGACAAGCTTAGACCTGAGAGCTCTCCAAAAAATTAATCTGGACAGTATATGGAGATGTGTGCAGAACAGAAGACTTCAATTGTCAATGTTGAATGGATGATTGACTCTTAGTAATCAAAATATTTTTTAATCGCAAAAATCTAGATTTCACATGAGGAAGATTACTAGCTTACTCAACATTTCGCTCTATGTAAAACGAAAAAAAAAAAAAAAAAAGCTGTAATAAATTTTAAGAAATGAAAAAAATTGTAGATTAACACCATCATCTACCTCCCTCCCCCTTGTCCCTTCCAAATGAGATTTTCCTTTTTTTTTTTTTTTTTTTTTTTTTAAGGTAATTCTGTGAAATGCTGTAAAAATTCCTTCCAAAGAAATGTTTTATTTTGAGGTTATGACACCTATCTCCACCAAATGAGACTTATAAAAGTAGACATATCTCTGAACTGAACTGTCCACCAACTTCACACCCATCTGTCTCTGAGATCCACAGCAACCTGACTGACCCCCTCGATCCATTTTGCTGTACTATATATATAGATATTAGTGTAATTTACAGTAGACCATATACAGCCAACTTATTTGAAAATGTTTTATCTCCAGACATAAAAACTGACGAGTGGGCCTCTTATCTGGAATGGACATTAATTTGGTAAGATTTTGAGTGCCTAATCTATTGGTATGAATCCACCTTTTAAGAGGTAATCAAAGAGCCCAGTCGCTTTCTTGGTTGATCTAACTCTGAGTTAGATATTTTCCTCATCTGCTGCATCTATGTATTCCCATTTAACGTACAGCAATGTGCATGTTTACAAAAGAAAAAAAAAAACAAAAACAAATGACATTTTTTGGTTTATTTGGATTCTTTGGACTATTGTTCTCATCTTCAGTGTTATTCAACGTTTCGTCTTGATTGTTATATTCACAACGTTTTGGTTGATGCAGCCTCCAATCTTCAAGTGTATTTTGCCAAACTCGGGAATCTGCACAGAATTTGGAATGGAACCATTTATTTAATACTCAGGAATAGCATTCTCTCGTCATGTCAGCCATGACTGGGTAAAAGTCCTAAGTAATTTGCAATTGTATTTGAGTGTCACTTGCATCAGGATTGAACCATCAACTCCCACTTACAAATAAATTTACCAAGTACTTTATCCACTGCGCCATAAGTTTATGCTGTGTAATTTAGATTAAATAAAGGATTCTGTTTTATTTTTTTTTTACAAAGGCATCACCACTTATCAAGGCCAAGAGGTCATTCGAGGATAAGGATTGAATAGTGTACAGTAGACAATTGGACAATAAAGTAATTGTTTGTAATGGAAATTTGTTAACTTATATGGAACGGCTCATCAACAACTTGTTTACATTAGACTTGAAGACAGCCATATTGTTATAGTTATTACAGTTTATCTCCAATATCCTTAAAGGAGTCTGACATATTACCATTGTATGGACGCCCCGTGAAAGCGGAAAGCCCAGGATATCATGGCATCTTTAGACAGAACAGATACTACCTTTGGATTCAAGCCAGAAAACCAAGAACGTATATTTTAGTTTCACGTTATGAGCCAAAAGCGATATCATTAATTTTTTTTTTTTTTTTTTTTTTTTTTTTACATTGCGTCTTCGGTGATCGGGAGATCCTATTTATTAAAAAGAGAGATAGAAGATAACATACTACGAACATTGAATTAGCATACCTATATATTAATTTAATGTTTGTAGTATGTTATTACCGCCATTTTAATAAGATTTCCCAATCGAATAATTTACAAAGCGTGATACACGTACATACGTACAGTAAATTTACTACGTTATTAATATATAGATAACTACACGAATTAGTTATAAGAAAAGAACCAATCAGATGCCAGAACCGCTCTATAAACTATACTGAATCGCTTTGAATTATTCAGTGATAACTTTGCCGACGCGAGAAGACCACTACGTTCTGCTGATAGTGACTGCCTTAATTTTTTTACCTGGAAAAACTACTTTAATTGAATCTATGGTGCCACTTTTTTTTTTCTTTTCTTTTTTTTTTTGCTTGAGACAACTATATTTTTCTGTTATGAGAATGGCTCTACAATAAAAAAGTTTAAACATTTTTGTATATCTGTTATTTTTTTTTTTAGTTTGAAATAACAATTTTATTGGTCTGTCGAACTTAAGTTTTTAATAGCATTTTTATTTCTAAGCACCATTGAATGGACACATCTTAAGATTATTCATGTTTATTTTTTAAAAACATTTCTATTCTTTTATTGATCATGCAGAACGTTCTTGGATGCCAACCAGGATTCTTATGAAATCAATCGTTCTAAAAACATTACGCCAATGTTCCCCCCCCTTTTTTTTTTCCAATTTTTTGTTCCGAGTTCTCCCCCCCTTCCTCTATCTTTCTATCGTCTTTTTTCGCATTCGTTTTTTTCAATTCTTTTTGCCCCTTTCCCACTCCATCTCTTCTTTTTTTCCACCCTCCGTCTCTTCTTTTTTTCCACCCTCCGTCTCTTCTTTTTTTCCACCCTCCGTCTCTTCTTCCCTTCTTTTTCGCCCCCTCTCCGTCTCTTCCCTTCTTTTTCGCCCCCTCTCCGTCTCTTCCCTTCTTTTTCGCCCCCTCTCCGTCTCTTCCCTTCTTTTTCGCCCCCTCTCCGTCTCTTCCCTTCTTTTTCGCCCCCTCTCCGTCTCTTCCCTTCTTTTTCGCCCCCTCTCCGTCTCTTCCCCTCTTTTTCGCCCCCTCTCCGTCTCTTCCCCTCTTTTTCGACCCCTCTCCGTCTCTTCCCCTCTTTTTCGACCCCTCTCCGTCTCTTCCCCTCTTTTTCGCCCCCTCTCCGTCTCTTCCCCTCTTTTTCGCCCCCTCTCCGTCTCTTCCCCTCTTTTTCGCCCCCTCTCCGTCTCTTCCCCTCTTTTTCGCCCCCTCTCCGTCTCTTCCCCTCTTTTTCGCCCCCTCTCCGTCTCTTCCCCTCTTTTTCGCCCCCTCTCCGTCTCTTCCCCTCTTTTTCGCCCCCTCTCCGTCTCTTCCCCTCTTTTTCGCTCCCTCTCCGTCTCTTCCCCTCTTTTTCGCCCCCTCTCCGTCTCTTCCCCTCTTTTTCGCCCCCTCTCCGTCTCTTCCCCTCTTTTTCGCCCCCTCTCCGTCTCTTCCCCTCTTTTTCGCCCCCTCTCCGTCTCTTCCCCTCTTTTTCGCCCCCTCTCCGTCTCTTCCCCTCTTTTTCGCCCCCTCTCCGTCTCTTCCCCTCTTTTTCGCCCTTCTTCTTTTTTCTCCCCTCCGTCTCTTCTTTTTCTTGATAATGCTTTTTGATTGATTTTTCTTTTAGTGCTTGATTCTCTCATCATTCATTATATTTTCTTCTGTCTTTATAACTTTTCTTCCCCTGTTCTCATTTCCTCCATTTGCTTATTAATGTGATTGTATTTCTTTTCTCATGTGACAATAACGGCTTAGTCGCTTTATACCCGTCTTTTACTCTCCTACTCAGTTCATGCTCTCACTTGAAAGTATTAGAAAATAATTTGCAACAGAAACAATAGAATGAAATTAATACTCAATGATTTGGGTGATAGGACTCTGAAAGAGTTGGCTCCTCCAACTCCTCTTGTGGCATTAGTAATTAAAAACAGAATCAAATTAAATATTAAAATCGAAAAAATTGATCAAAAATAACATTTTTCTTAACACAAACCAATATTTGCCTTTTATGACTGACCACACCATTTATTTTTGTAGCTTGTAGTAAAGAAAAAAACGTTCTAATCCCAACTTGGCCCTAATTGAAATGAATGGCTTTCGTCTTAAGAAAGCACACTCATTTATCAAGCTTTTTGGACAGACTTTCACTTCTGACTTAAAATGGAAGACAGATCAAATCCATTGCAAAGGTTGCTAAGAAATGGTTGGATCATTCTATCACTCTATAGAGCATCTCACCCCCAACACTATCCTCTATTTGGATAAGAATCAAATACGTTCAAAGATGGAGTGCTGTTGCCACATCTGGGAGGTGCTACTCAGAGCACTCTTCTTTTTCCTAACTGTGCACAATCTAATGGGTAATGTCTCTTCCTCTTCTCGACTACCTGTTTTTTTCCAGAGGAGACCTTGCTAGTCTTTGCCCGCTTATTTTTGCTTCAATATATGGTGGTCCTGGATATGACCTTAAACTATATCCGATGATGAGGTCCCAGCTTGCGGGCTTTGGGGAGTGTAGAGCCACCCTTTAATTTCCAACTTTCAGGTCCACTCTAACCCAGAGTGGTAGGGTCCCAACTATGGGTTAAATAGAAACCGACTTGAAGAAAAAAAATATATTGTATTAAAAAATTTTCTTCAAAATAACTGGATTTGGCATTAAATAACGTGAAAAGAGTTATAGCTACAACCACTTTCAATAATTTTCCTTTCTTTCTCTCTGTGCCTAAAACTAAAAACGTTTATGAGCAAAGTTTCTTTCCTAGTACTACTCATCTGTGGAATACAATATCATAGACTGCTTCCCAAATGACTATAACATAATCGTTTTTCAAGTCTAATACAAACAAGTCCTTGTTCAGCCATCCTCTTAATCAAATTCTGCCCAATTTTCATCATTACCAATACTAAGTGTTGTCTCCCCTGCCACCTGACTTTTATTAACCCTTATCCTTGAGTAACCTTTGGGCCTTGATAAATGGTAACTCTCTAGTAATAATAATCAAATCTATTGATCACAAATAGAATGGAGGACTGTCTTTTTTATATCTACTATTATATAAAAGGAATTTTGTGTATGCATAAGTTTCTTCCCTATGGACTTGAAAACAGCTGGGCCAATTTTTATGAAATTACACAGAGGTACTTCATGTGCCTGGCAGTGTTCTTAGATAGGTTTTGTATCAGAATGTCTTCGATAAGTATTGATAATCAAAACAAGCCGATGAAAGGAGGAGCGGGCGATTTTGATTAAAGATAACATTTTACATCATGCATGCATTTGAGAAGTTTTATTACCACACAAGCAGAAAAGCCTGACATATAAAATCACCAGTAAGTTCTTTGATATGACAGGGCACATTTGAAATTAATGTTTCTGTTTAAAGCACAATTGAACCATGATATGTGACTCTTGCATTTTAAACTTTAATGTATTGTATTGTGAACTAAGTCACTGCGGGGAGGCGTGTTAAGCTTCCTCCTGGTGCACTGTGATGGGTCCCCAACTAGAGCAGACAATCCAATCAATTTGATTAAAAAATGGTCGATTTCACTGATTTTGATGACAATAAAAAATATGGGAGAGTGAAACATTTGTTAATCATTCAATCCCAGGCAACATCGGGTCTCCCTGCTAGTATTAGATAAGAAACTAAGAGCCAGATTTGTCCTTTTTACTAAATTCTTTTAAATAGGATCTTGAAAGTTAAATTTATTACATTTTTCTTTTAAATACATTAAGAAATAGAAATCAATAATTTTTTAATAACTCCTGCTTATATTTACACACACACACACACACACACACACACACACACACACACACACACACACACACACACACACACACACACACAATCTAATCAGATTGGGAAGCTACAGATTGTTCCTCTTCCTCAGCCAAGGCCCCAGGCAATCAGTGGAAATGATTCACCAATGAACACAAAGGCGGTTAGAAATAGGGTAGGTAAACAGCTGGAAGTAGCCGAGAGGGCTTATAATTTTGCAATTAGACAAAGATGAGGTGCTTAGGATTTCCGATCCTAAGTTAATGTATTTAGGAATCTGTTAGTTTATGGGAGTTGAGGAGTTTGTGACAGTTTGCAGCTTGGATTGGGCTAAGCTTTGTCAGATTAGATGAACTTATCAACCGACTGACAAAAATACCTTGATAGACAGCTATCGATGGACGATGCTTGGATGTCGTTTTTCTACCCCCTCAGATATCACACAGGCTGATTCATACAAAATGTATCAGTTTGTGTTTTTTCTTGGGAGTCTCTGCTACATTTATTTTTTACATGCTTCTAAACCAGTGCTCATGCCCACAGCAATAACAACACGAAGGAGTAGAAACTCATGAGCGTTGCTGTCTGCAGTTATTGATGGACGTGTGTGGTCTTGCAAGATAATTTTACAGCTAAAATATAAAAAAGGAATATCTAATCTCTTTCATCTTCTGTTTGTGACATTTGTTAAAGTTCTATGATTTTTGAGATATTCAGCTGTAAAATTCATACTTCAAGTTAAGTGTGCAAAACTTGTTGGATAATTGTTAATTTTGCATTATTTATATCTTGGCTAAATTAAGGATGCACATAGACCTTTTTTTGCATACACATGTTATTCAGCTGTTGAAAGTCCAAGCTATTTAATGTGTACATACAAAATCCTTTTGACAGATGGTCATTACACTGCCTGTTCACAAAAAAAAAAAAAAAAAATGTAAATATCTACACTGGAAAATCTGGAGAAATACAGCTTAAAAGATTGCTAAACATCTGGGAAAATTAATGTTCATTGGTAACATCAAATAGAATTGTGACAATGTTCTATGATAAAAACCTACAGGTGAGTAGGTACATCAAAGACAAGGCCATCAAAAGCAGACCTTGTCATCTGAAACAACCTTGAAAGGACTTTGATCATCGATGTAACTAAGTGAGAATGACTATGGCCTAAATAGAGCCGATGATGAAAAAGAAATTATCAGAACCTCAAAAAAGACTTAAAATCAACATGGTCCCTGAAAGAAAGGGGCAATGGTCTAATGAAACAAATCTAAAGGAAAATCAAACTTTAGGGAACTGCTGATAACAGCCTGAAAAGGGGCACTATCTATTAAGAGAGCCATCAGATACAAATTTAACTTGAAGGGAAATCAAGTTTTATCTCCAACAGGTGGCTCCCTTCATCTCTTCAAACCAAATAATAATAAAAAAAGTAAAATAGGAGAGAAATTTAATACCTACAAGACATTATCCTTAAATGTCTAAGGTCTCTCTGTTTGCGAGGACAACCAGACATAAAGATATGTTTCTTACAAGTAAACCCTGACTAAATATTCAAAATCACATAGTATAAGATCCCATCTGTATGACTACGCAATTACCCATACAAGCAATGATAAGCCTTTTTCAAGATGTTCCTATTTACAATGCCTCCCCACGGGACAGAGTTAGACACTAGGGTCGTTTTTTAACGTGGAGAAAAGGAACAAAAATAAAAATTGTCTCAGTCGTGAAGGATTTCTCCTCCACTGATAGAGAACAAGAAATTGAAGTGCAGCATCTGAAGAACAGATGGTATTTATTTGCCCCCCCCACCGAGCAAATTAGGCACAAGGCCAATTTTTAATGTGAGGAGTGAAGGGAGGGGGAAGGGAAAAAGGGGACCAGCTCCCGAGAGGTGGGAAATGGGAGCTGGTTAATGGTCAGGCATGTGGGGTTGCCCCCACATCTGGTCTTTGCTAGTCATAGCTAGTCATAGCTTGCAGTATCTGAAGAACAGATACTACACTTTGATCTTGTCTCGAAGTGATGTTATCTCGAGTAACAGCACTTAGCTGAAAACTCCATGAGATCAAATGAATTCTTTTCTTAGAAGACTACACAAAAGATACTCTCCAATGAATAATTGGTCAATTGAGAAAATTGTTCTTTACTGTTTTACTAACTCATGCAGAAGAAAATCTTGATTGAACATTCGAATACTTACGCATCTCGCATAGAAATCAAGTGTTAACCCCAGGAAAGGAGTCCCTTGATTTCTTAGAACTTGTACTGAAGAAAAATGAAAAGGCTGGGGGTTAAAAACATTAAGTCCACAAACTGAATTTAATTATCTGAATTTTGATCGCTGCATAAAAATCTCTGACTAAAGATCAAGGTGATCCAAAGCGTTCCTTTCCATTAGTTGCTACTCTGAGATATAGCGGAGGGCACCACTCTATTCCCAAGAAAGAGCATTGAAAACTGAAGTCCATTTATTTTGATGCTGAAAAGCAGAGAGGCAGAATCGATCTTGCTTCTCTGACTTCTGTACACATCAGCCTCATCTCTAACTCCCTCTCTAATGGAAAATTACATTTAGTTATTTATTTTAACATGACGTAGAAATTTACTTTATTTTTTTAGCATTTCATTTTTAAGTACCCACATGATGCATTGCTAAACTTGGATTTAAAAAAAAATTTTTTTTAATAGATTTATTTTATAAAAATTGTTCACCAACTCAGAAATGTAAATGAATTGGCATAAAAATCTAACTACTGACTCCTACAAAATTATCTGACTCTAGACCAATGCTTCGCAACCTTTTTTTTACATGGCGGCACGCTACTGAGTTTTTTTGCAGCACATCCATCGCAAAAAAGAAAAAAAAAAAATTTCTACTCCTAAAGCCTTTTTGCAATAAAATAATAAAAAATAAAGACAATTATATAATAAGAATTGCATTCTCATAAATCAACATCTCCTGTATTCAATATCAGGTATCAAATAATAATGGTGAATGTCAGTAGAAATGTTGTGCCTGGTGTTTTTTAACTACTGCTACAATATGTGGGTGAATGTGCGAGAGATACATTCTTAACTCTTCAATATTTTCAAGTCTTTCGCGTTATTTTCCATGTTGCTTAGGTAAAAAAAAAAAAAAAATCTGTTCAGTGGTACGAAGTTGAGAACTGCAAATTTTGATGGTATTTTGTTTAAAGTTAGATACTCTTCCATAATAGAAATCCAAAATACATCCAATAGCAGTTGTGCGTACTTCAATTTGAGACAACAATCATTGGAAAGGTTTGCTAATTCTCCCTCCTCACATAACTCAAGAGTTAGAAAAGTTGATGATGAATAAATCTAATCATGTCATCATGATTAAGAAATTAAATACATTTATTAAAAAAAAAAAAAAAATTAAATGACTTCTAGCTATTATATCTTCATGGCACACCTATAGTTGTATACACCTATAGTTGTGCCGTGGCACAGTGGTTGGGAACCACTGCTCAAGACTATGATTTAAAAGTTGATTGTCAGTTCAAAAATAAAATCCAACACCTTCCAAAATTGTTGATTCTGATTCTTATCCCTTTTTGAAACTATTGATAAGCTAAATACAAATCTCTGATAATTTTTTTTTCCTTTTTCTTTTTTTTCCTTTTTCTTTTTTTTCCTTTTTCTTTTTTTTCCTTTTTCTTTTTTTTCCTTTTCCTTTTTTTCCTTTTTTTCCTTTTTTTCCTTTTTTTTTCCTTTTTCTTTTTTTCCTTTTTCTCTTTTTTTTTCTTTTTTTTTTTTCCTTTTTCTTTTTTTTCCTTTTTTTCCTTTTTTTCCTTTTTTTTTTCCTTTTTCTTTTTTTTTCCTTTTTTTTCCTTTTTCTTTTTTTTTCCTTTTTTTCCCTTTTTCTTTTTTTTTCCTTTTTTCCCTTCTTTTTCCTTTTTTTTCCTTTTTCTTTTTCCTTTTTTTTCCTTTTTCTTTTTTCTTTTTTTTCCTTTTTCTTTTTTTCCTTTTTCTTTTTTTTCCTTTTTCTTTTTTCTTTTTTTCCTTTTTCCTTTTTCTTTTTTCCTTTTTCTTTTTTTTTCTTTTTTTTTTCCTTTTTTTTTCCTTTTCCTTTTTTTTTTTTCCTTTTTTTCCTTTTTCTTTTTTTTCCTTTTTTTTCCTTTTTCTTTTTTTCTCCTTTTTTTTCCTTTTTCTTTTTTTTTCCTTTTTCTTTTTTTTTCTTTTTTTTTCCTTTTTCTTTTTTTTCCTTTTTTTTCCTTTTTCTTTTTTTTTCCTTTTTCTTTTTTTTTCTTTTTTTTCCTTTTCCTTTATTTTCCTTTTTCTTTTTCCTTTTTTTCCTTTTTCTTTTTTTTTCCTTTTTCTTTTTTTTCCTTTTTCTTTTTTTTCCTTTTTTTTCCTTTTTCCTTTTTTTTCCTTTTTCCTTTTTTTTCCTTTTTCCTTTTTTTTCCTTTTTCCTTTTTTTTCCTTTTTCCTTTTTTTTCCTTTTTCCTTTTTTTCCTTTTTCCTTTTTTTCCTTTTTCCTTTTTTTCCTTTTTCCTTTTTTTCCTTTTTCCTTTTTTTCCTTTTTCTTTTTTTTCCTTTTTCTTTTTTTTCCTTTTTTTTCCTTTTTCCTTTTTTTCCTTTTTCCTTTTTTTTCCTTTTTCCTTTTTTTTCCTTTTTCCTTTTTTTTCCTTTTTCCTTTTTTTTCCTTTTTCTTTTTTTTCCTTTTTCCTTTTTTTTCCTTTTTCCTTTTTTTTCCTTTTTCCTTTTTTTTCCTTTTTCTTTTTTTTTCCTTTTTCTTTTTTTTCCTTTTTTTTCCTTTTTCTTTTTTTTCCTTTTTTTTTCCTTTTTTTTTCCTTTTTTTTCCTTTTTTTTTTTCCTTTTTTTTTTCCTTTTTTTTTCCTTTTTTTTTCCTTTTTTTTTCCCTTTTTTTTTCCCTTTTTTTTTCCCTTTTTTTTTCCCTTTTTTTTTCCCTTTTTTTTCCCTTTTTTTTTTCCTTTTTTTTTTCCTTTTTTTTTTTTTCCTTTTTTTTTTTTTCCTTTTTTTTTTTCCTTTTTTTTTTTTTCCTTTTTTTTTTTTTTCCTTTTTTTTTTTTTTCCTTTTTTTTTTTTTTCCTTTTTTTTTTTTTCCTTTTTTTTTTTTTCCTTTTTTTTTTTTCCTTTTACTTTTTTTCCTTTTTCTTTTTTTCCTTTTTCTCCCCCCCTCCCTTTTTTTTTTTTTTTTTTTTTTTTTTTTTTTTTGTTGTTCTTTGACACAAGCGATATAATCATATCTGGTTTAACTTTGGCACCTTGACGTTGCAAAAAGAAAAAAAAATCAGTTTAACACTCATGGCTTTAGGGATAGCACAACCAGAAGTCATTCTAAGAAAAGTTCCTATCTCAAGGGCAAACAACTTTAAACAAAGAAACTATTGCTTCAATTATTCAAATGTGTTTTATGTTTTTTTGTTTGTTTTTTTATGTTCTTGTCTATGCATTTAAGATAGACACTTCTTTTGATATTGTAAGACAAGTTTCTTCCTCTTATTCAATACTAAGGTGTATGTTTTCTATTATATAAAAAGCAGTTGTATGTGTGTATGTTCAGCTAAAATTCCCAAACTACAAAATAAAGTCGTTTTCTTGATCAACATTGCCTTAGATGATTAATATCTAAAATTAAAAAAATTCTTCAGGGGGTGAACTGGGCCACATTTAGTAAGAGAGGTGTTGGCTTTCTATATATTTTCTAATGTTATCTACTAATTTAGAAATTAACAAAACTCATAATATACTTTATATATTTATTTATTACACCTCATAGTAATGGCGTATTCCATATAAAATATTCATGAATAATTTGTTTTTCATACAGCGTCCCCATTACTTTCTGTAAACCCCCCCCCAAAAAAAAAACGTTTTTCTTGCGTGTATACAAAATACTATTTATTAGTTGTGAATTTCAAGTTAAATCCAGTTTTTACGCATATTTTGATTGTTGATACATTCTTCAGGGGTGTGGCCCCAGATGAATGATACCTAAAAAGAAAAAAGATGCCTATTTCTTGATTATATGGACTCTTTTAGACATTAAATATAGAGAGGGGGACTCTGACAAAGGATAAGCACTCTTTCTGTAGCATATCGTTCTGTACTTTAGTGAATACACTCTTGTAAATATGTTGCATTGTTGGTTCCCAGAAAATTCCAGGTAGCCTAATCGTGGGCAATTGTAAGTATATAGTTGGAAATATTTCGATAACAAAAAGGAATGTTATCAAAGTGGTTTAGATATTTAGAATAATAAAATAGTTATGTTAAATATTTTACAATACATTGGAATTTTAACATAAGCAAAAGTTTAGGATAATAGTATCAAAACAAAATCTGGAATTTAGATAAAAAATAAAGATTTATTGGTGACGTCAGAGAATCAAAGAAAGAAAGGATTTGAATAGGTATATACATGGGCAATGAGAGATCAGTTCGGCGTCCAATGTGTTAATGAATGGGTGGGTGTCTTGTGCTCTGGGATTTGAATTTCACGCTGTGGAAGTCAAAGCGGGCGAAATAGGAAAATTTAGAATTGTATGAAGCGTGCCCAATTCCAAGAAGGATGATTATATCTAAATATAAATCACGTCTTGGTATTTCCCTTTTCGGAGGAAAAGCTTCTTTAATTGCAGGAAACCTGAAAGAAACTTTGAAAAGGTATGTGTCTTTTGTTGGTGTCCCCAGTGACAATGTTATTTGTCATGTTGTGAAGGAACTGTCTCGTATATTATTGTCCTGTTATATACATGCGTATATATATACTTATATTCACCCACGACAAACTGCAGATAAATGCAACAAACATTACTAGACAATGAATAAAGATGTTATGTGTTACACGCCTTCAATAGTAAATACATGAGACTTCGTGGTTTAGTGGGGGATGCCCTTTTCTCTACCCTGCAACCCCTCTCCCACAGAAGAGACGTTGCGAGCCTATCCTTGTTTTATCGTTATTTTCATGGCAGGTGCTCGTCTAAACTCCAATCCCTGGTCCCCCCTCGCAAATCTTTCACGAAAAACACCCGTCTAGCTGAATCCACTGTGAAAAATTTTCCCCACTCTATATCTGTGCCTAAATCAAAACGCGGATTCCATGAACAAAGCTTCTTTCTTAGAACTGCACGCCTGTGGAACTCTGTTCCGTCTGCCTGCTTCCCTCCAGACTACAACTTGGTTGTCTTCAAGTCCAATGTTAACAAATTCCTAATGAACCGCCCCCTTAAGTAAACACTTCATCAAATCCCCACACTAACGTAATGTACTTGCAATAACCCTTATTCCTGAGTGGCTTCCGGGCCTTGATAAGTGGTGATCACTGTGTAAAAAAAAAAAAAAAAAGACACAACAGCTATATACTCCTTATCTAGATGTCTATATAGCATATTCGTTTTGGTGGCGTTTACAACCTCACTATACAACAAATATACCACTGTGTTGTCTTGTTTATTATCGACCCTTCAAGGTCACAACACTAAGTCATTAATAAATAAGACAACACGGTGGTATATTTGCAAGAGTGTGTATTTATAAGTGTAGAATGGGGTGTTACAGCAAGACTGCTTACCTTTCATCTTAGGCTCCTGTATACATAATGTCTCGAAGAGTTCATATAGCTATGAGATAGGGTAGATCACCATTGCACCAATAACGCATTGTAATGTCTAAAATGAATTATAGCGTTGATGTGCCATATAACCAGCATTTTCCATTTCCAGTTATTAAAAAAAATGGCAGTTTGTGTTTAATAAATCATATGCCATGAATTGTTTTGAATGATTATTGCTTTTATACTGAAATATGCTTCAAAATGGTTATGCTGTAAAGCAAGCAAGTCTAAAAGTTTTGTTTCTTTTTTATGAATGAGTTATCACTTATCAAGGCCCAAAACCACTTGAGGGTAAGATTTAATGAGACCAAACTCGTATAAATCTGTAGAAATATGAGGTGGTTAGGGTGAAAAGTCATTTTTGAAAAACTTTCATATATTTTTATCTTTATTTATTTATAAGAAAGGAAAAAAAAACTAGATCAAAGAAAAGTGTGTATGTAATAATCGCTATCTTAATTAGTTTCTCCTTTACACACTTTTGCATAATGGTAAACTATATACTTAGAACATGTTTTAGTAATTACTTTCTTTGTTCTTTTGTCTTTCTCTGAGATACTTTTACATGGCATAAAATATATTTTTATAGTGCAGAGTAATTGAAAAGTAATTCCCTAATATTAAGTGTCCGTCTATTAAATAAATATAATTCCTACAAGAAATGAATATGATAAAGTGTATGGCACAAGGTTTTGTTTAGAATCCTATATGATGCCAGCAGTTTCTCAAGTCCCCTGAGAACCACGTCAACTGATTTCACAAAGAACCCTTGCTTTTGTCATTTTGTTCTCTTATTCCACGAATAATGTTTCTGATTAAGGGGTGTGCTGTTTTGTGATCGGTTGTTGTTTTTAATGGGTGATATATTGGAGATTCTTTATAATCTCTCATCGTCATTCATCTCTATCAATTTTGTCCAAATCTGGTTCATCCCAGGGTTGTTGGTACATTGCGTAGGCCCTTCCGGTTAACCTCAATAGGATGACTGCTGCTGGTTCTTTTGTTTTGCACAATTTACAAACGCGCAATCTATTCAACGATAGACGGTCCAATGGCAGATCCATCGAACTCTGGTATCAAACAAATGCCAAATTCATCCCCTTTATTTATTTATATATATATATATGGGAAGTCACAACTTAAGGCTCAAAGGCCACTCAAGGATGAGGGTGATTTGTAGCAAGAAAACAAAGCCAAAGTAGCTTGTAATCTAAATGAAAATTGATGGAATTCCTTTTCAATTAGCCACCATAATTCCCACCAACAAATCTGTTAATCTAAAAGGAATACTGACCGACTCCTTTTCACTAATTCCACAATTTATGCTAACAACTCTCGATTTCAACGTTTTCTATCAGCTATCAAGTACTCAACTGTCTGTTCTCCCAAATTTAAAGCATCTATTTCTCCTCATATGCAAATTAATGCCATACAAAAAAGAATCAAACTGCAAACACATTTCTTTACTACTTTTTCCTTTTCACGATTTTCACTCCTGACAAGCCAGATATGCTGCCGCTTGTATGAGTAGTATCTTCTATTACACTTTAAAAAAAGGTGGGGATTTATTATTCCCTCTCCCCAAAGTTCATTGTTAAATTAGTTGATGCAGTTTGATCAAAATCAGTTATACTTAGCAAACTAACCTGGTTAATCTAGTTTAAGAATATGTATATGATTACAGGTTATATATTAAAAAATATAGGAGTGTAAGGTTGTCCGGGAACCAACACATTGTAGCCTCAGTCGCAAAGTAGACAAAGACTAGAAAGAAATTTCAAGTAACTTTTTTTGTGTTCTAACAAAGCCCTTTATTTTATTCTCTCGTCACTGTTGTGACGCTGTCATCTTCTAACGTTATCCATGCCTCTTGCATGATCTTGAACGTTATTCCCATCTCTAATGTGATCTATTTTTTAAGTCTTTATTTTTCCCTACTGCTGACGTCATTTCGCATGCATTGGCATATGAACGTCAGAGGGAGCTTTTGAACAAATAAATGGACAGAAACTACAACTTTATGCTATCCTAGCAATATATCAAGTATTTTTTTCTTATTTTCTTTACTAAATTAACCAAATGATACCATAATATTAAACTTTTAAAATCCTATTTCTTAAATAAATAATTAATAATCAACTAAAAGGTTTTAAATTTTAATTTCACCATCTGCAGTTTATTTGGTAAACATGTAAATTGACTGAAGAATAGTGATGATAGTTTTCACTTCAATCCACTCTCTCTCTCTCTCTCTCTCTCTCTCTCTCTCAAGAACAAAATTATTTATTAACTTAGCTGAAACCCATTTTAAAAATAACTCTACAAATCCTTTCGTTTTGAAAGTTATTTATATCGAATAATTTTATGAATAGAAATTATTACCGTAATTTGGACGGACAAAATTTTTCAGACATTCAGTGAATGTGAGTTCAAATTTTTTTTTATTTCTTAGCTTTTATCGAAAAGAGAATTATATTATTGATTAAAATTTGGAAAGTAACATTTTTTTTTTAACTGTTGTAAACTATAAAATGTATCTTGATATTATTTCCACTTACTGCAAAAATCAAAGAATAAAGCATCAACAAAGATGTCTGTTACTAAAACGTCATCTGCTTGTTTAATGAGTGGTGGTAGGAGTGATTTTTTATTTTTTATTACTGAGAAAAAAACCACATCTTTTGAATGCAACTGTAAACAAAAAATAAAATGTTCAATCAAAATTAAGCAGATTTTCAATAAAATTGATTTGAGAACATGGTGCTGTTTGTAGCAATTGTTTATGGCCAAACAGAATTGAATATTGAAATTGTATGAAACGGAGATATTTAAAGTTTACATATCAATGAAGAGACTTTTTCTATTTTATGTGTATAAATGAAATTATATAAACTTCAGAAAAACCTTATGTCGATTAATCTAGGTTTCGACAATGTTAATCGTCAGCAGTTCAACAATGATTTAAAATAACTAAACTGAAATAAAGTAAAAAAATAAATAAAAGATAAAAAGTAAAATTTATACAAAAATAAAAAATGAAATTAAAAAAAAATTATTAGCGAAAATGACTTTTGGCAAACTGATAACAGTTAAAACATGTCTCTCCCTTTCTTTTTTGATATATTTGTCAGACATACACAAAACCCAATGTTCCTCTCGTTTTTTGTTTTATTTTACTTCAGTCGAAGTTCTCAGAAATCAAGGGGCCCACAACCAGGGGCTAACACTTGAACTCTATATGAGATACATAGATATTCGAATGTTCCATTTAAAGTTCTTTATTTCTCAAGCACTGAGTTTAGTAAAGAATTGAGAACATACGTTTCCTCTCCCCAATTAACCATTTTTATACGTTGTAGTATATCTTTCATGTTGGTCTCTTGGTCTTACTGGATTCTAGGACATGAATTTATCTAGTTTGGTGGAGTATCCAGAATCGTGCTATTACTTGAGGTAATATCACTTGGAGAAGGTGCACCATTCCTCGGAAAAGCTGTGGGATAGCCGTAGTGAGGACATCTTATTTGGGCTGCGAATACTATGTGATTTTGGATATTTGGTCAGGGTTTACTTTTATGGAAAAAGTATCCTCATGCCAGATTGTTCTGACAAACCCCTGTATGTATCTGTATATGTGTGCATAAATATGTGGATATATGTATATATAATTTATTTTGGGTCTTGTTATGGAATCACTAAAACTATTTGCTTTATGAAAATATTCTTGGGGAAATAAATTCTCACCTATGGTATAAAGTTTATTTAAAATTTGTTAATGAGAGAAAATATTTTTACTCTTTCTCTCGTCTCAAATAACTGTTATGCATACAACTTTACTCAATTCTATATCATATATCCCCCCTCCCCCGCACACATACATTTTGGTGTTTAACACAAAAATAATTGATTTGGCTGTGTAAAATTTGCATTGCTTTGTATGATTAAAAATGAACTCTTTTTTTTTTATTCAAAATTGGGGTTTTCTTTTATTTGTTACCATATTTTTTAAAACTGTCTTCAGAAATAACACCTAAAACGTTTTTTCTAGATTGATTTTTCTAAATTGTACTCGTTTTACTATAAATGGTTTCGGTATGTAAGCTTTTGGTTTTAAACTAAAACTTTAGCGAAATTCGAAATTTTTAATATCTAATTTCAAGGCAAACCAATGGTCCTTACTTGTCATGTTTAGAGTAATGAATATATCCAAAAATTCTGAAAAACGATATGGTAATCAAAGAACCCCCCCCCCCTTTTTTTTTTTTTTTTTTTTTTTTTTTTACAAAAATTAGCGAAAATAAATATTTGGCTAAAAAATACTGGAGAGTTCCGAACAGAGGTAAATAGTGTGTAACTATTGCCAATTTTTAAAATAAAATTTTCCTTGTTTCTAGCATAACTAAGTTATGTCATATCTTCCCAAAGAAATATGGTGGCGGCTTTTTACAATAAAAATCGAAAACTCGTCTTTAAATAGTGCAGTAATATTAAAGTACTTCTGGCATGCCAATTAAGTAGATACTATTACTTTTAATCGAAATTGACAGTCAGGAGATTTTTAATCAATTTTTTCTCGTTTTCTAAATTTCGCTATTATAGTGTATATTTTTGCACACATTAGTTTTGTCTGTAAACATTTTACAACATTGTCTTTCCCTCTATAGGATCTCTCAATAATATATTGAAGTAGAATACCGGTCCTCGGATGAATAAAATGAATTTCCTGGACAGAACAGTTTTTACTGAAGATGGGGCATCCTACTAAATGCTAGACATTCACCTGCTATTTCATACATTCCAACTGAGAGATCTTTTTAAAATTCTAACCGTCCATTTAAGTGCAATTATTTGTATCACTTGCACTTTGTTCACCAGGTATATTGCCAGGTACTTTTTGAAATTCGTTTTCATGAGTCTGGTTGTTTCTATGATTACTGGAATGATGGAAATCTTCCTAAGATTCCAATTTCTTTTCATGTCATATATAAGACTTGATATTTCATTATCTTTTTCCTCTCGGTTCACTATGTCACTATGTCAGGTTTAATAGCTTTTTTTTTCCCCAGGTTGTAGCTGCAGGAATTACATATTCATAGTGGACTGTGTCTGATTTGTTTTCAACTGGTCTTTCTGGTATATCTTCCAAGACTTGTTGCTGTATTCGATATTCAACTTTGTGCAGATCATCCAGCGGATATTTACACACTTGATTGTGTTATATAGAAGCTGTTCCTCCGACAGAACCTTACAGCTGGATATTTTTGTTTTGGTAGTTTGAAAAAAAAGTGAGAGTAAATGTGGTATTGTGGTGACTAATACCTATTAATGTCTAGTAATCCCTAACTATGTATCGAATGGATACCATAATACTAATACTTAGTTTGCTGCACCTTATTATAACAAAGATCCATACAAAATTTTAGCCTGTAGTTTCAGAAAATGTGCAACCAGTAGACAAAGAGAAATATGATATACTTTTCCTTCAATTTCAACTTGGAATAACCCCTTAATTTTTAAATTTTTTTTTTTTTTTTTTTTTTTTTTTTTTTTTTGTGCAATTCTTTCAAATTGTTAATAATAGTATTTTTTTCCAGGCTATTTTAAGTTAGTTTACTGTTTTCAGTAAGGGTTGATTTATTTTTTTTATGTTGTTGATGTAATCAACTTCGTGCAACTTTGTGTATCTCTATGCATATAAAATTAGCCCCTTCTTAAAGAAAAAGGGTCACTCGTCACTATGGTGAGCATAATATAGGCTTATAAGTTTTTTTTTTTTTTTTTTTTTTTTTTTTATTAATAAAAAAAAAAAAAAATCAAAGGTTTTGACTTTGAGTGAAATCTTTTCCTGATTATTAAATTATGCTCCAGTCTGTCTTTACATCCAAATTTTAGTTTCTTATATATGTTGCTGTTTTTAATTATTGATTTACAGAAAGTCGAGCTTGACTTCTATAGTGTTTTGCATTATATTACAAATATGCAATGTGTTAATTGTTGAAATGAATCTATGAACAGTCGGTTACGATTCTGTAATTTTTTTTTTTTTTTTTTTTTTTAAGTGATGTGATTTTGCCAATTATGTTGATTTGATCAAGTAATTATTTCCATAATGATTAATTTTCATTTACTACGAAGTATTACATTTGTAAAGAATTTTTCACATGTTCAAAGCAGGCATTTTTTTTATTATTATAGACTGCAATTTGACTACTAAACGAATAGCACACGAGATGGCAAACTTTCTGATTTTCAAAGTTTTAATGGTCGTATCATTTCTTTTGCAAATATTTTTGTGTCCGCATTAGTTATTTTTAGTAATGTTGTAAATAAAATTTTTAAGTACAAAACAAAATTCTAGATCCTTAAAACTTCAACTTTTCTAAATTTTTTTTTTTTTTTTTTTTTACAAGGGTGTCACCACTTATCAAGGCCCAGAGGCCACTCGAGGATAAGGGTTAATAGGTATACATTAGTCATTGTGATTTTAGCATAGTAAACAGTGGGAATTTTGTAACTTGGATTACTTAGGGGGACGATTCAATTAGAACTTGTTCACATTGGACTTTTTTTTTCATAGGTATCAACTCATTATCAAGGCCAAGAGGCCACTCAAGGATAAGGGTTAAAGAGTGTACAGTAGAAATTGGACAATATAATAATCATTAGTAATGAAAATTTAATTTCAAAGGTTTTGACTTTGGGTGAAATCTTCTAATTAACTTTTCTCTTCTGATATCGAAAGAATGTTTTTTCTCTAAAATAGGAAATCTTTTCTGTTTTTATTCTTATCTGATTTTGTTTTTGTGTAAATGGCCGATAGCGTTTATTTCTTGCTAATATTTCACCTGTCTAATTCCGCTTAGATCTTATCACCAAAATAACTTAATTGACACACAAAAATGTTTGTTTAATTTGGGATCAAACGTGTGTTTCTGTGTGAGTATTTATTCATTTTCCCATGACAGGACAGATTCAACACAAGGTTGAGTTATGTCAGCCATTGAACAAGGTTGATGTTTTTACGACAACCATTGAACACAAGGTTGATTTTTTTTTTTTTTTTTTTTTTTTTTTTTCATGGCTACCGGTGGCCTTGAATTTTTATACCGACCATTGAACACAAAGTTGATATTTTTACGTCGGCTATTGAACAAGTGGTTAAGGTTTTTGTGTCGGCCATTGAACCCATGGTAATTTTTTTTGTCACACAGTGAAAGTGTTTTCCATCAAACATTGAGCTTGGACTTGTTTTCTACAGGAAATTGAGCCCGGTGTTGAATTTTTCGTCTCCTATTGAGCTCAGTGTTGGATTTTCCGTCTGCCATTGAGCCCGGTGTTGGGTTTTCCGTCTGTGATTCAACATTGGTTTAATTTTTATGTCAGATTCATAATTTTTAAGATTTTCTATGCAGAATGAAAGAAGTTTTAACTTCATTATCACTGTGTATGGTGCTAGGTAGAGATGAAGTGTCTGCTTGAAAAAGAGTGGCACTCTCAAGTCTGCAGAAAAAAATAGTGAAATCTGAAGTTGTATTTTTTTTTTTTTTTAAAGGAGAAAGGACGAGTTTAATATGAAAGATTCCCGCATTCATGCTGATGATACTAAACATTGTTTCCATCAGTAGCCGTTCTGTCTTGAAAGTAGTATTTTTCCCATATTAAAAATGAATCCCATATTAAAAATGAATCTTGTGTCTAACTTTGCTCTAGAGTGAATACACATAAATAGGACAAATAGGTTTGTTGTTTTTTTTTATCTAAATAATTTGATTTGTTTTAATTTTACCTTCCTCTTGTCCCCCCCTCAATCATGGATGCTATTTCTATGGCAAAGCTAAATGTCCCCATTAAAAAATGTTTAAATTTACTCAATACACGCATATAAAAAAAATTAACTTGCCGTCCCCCCCCCACCTTTTATTAAAATTATTAGACTTATAACTGACATGGCTTATTTTCAATTCAATAACAATTTCTACAAGCAAAATTTTAGTCTTCCTATAAATAACCCTCTTAGTGGAGTATTAGCTTGCCTTTTCTTAGAATTCCTAAAATCTGGTCCTTTCAAATTTAGATTACATCCAAACAATATTTTAGATACATTGACAACATTTTACTTTTTCTTTCTGAAAACATGCACATAGATAATATTAAAGGCACATTAGACTCAGTCAAACCCTCAATAAAGTTCACCTATGAAATAGAAAACAATCACTCCTTACCTTTTCTAGACATACTTATTATAAAATCCAATAATAAACTATCCTCCAAAGTTCACTGCAAACCTGCACACAAAAATGATTACATACATTTTTACTCGCACCATAATAACAAAATAAAAAAAGGTATTCATTCAAAATTTGCAGTCCAGAATATGTGGACGAAGAATTCAAATACTTCACTAGTACTTTGAAAATCTTGCAATATCCTACATATTTTATGTTAATCCCCACCCCCACCAAAAAAAGCCAGTCAAATATTTTCCAGGATAAATAAGCAAAAATCATGTACACCAGACATTTCTCTCATAAAGTCATATTTTACCCACACACATCAATAATACAATAATACAATAATTTGCAACACACGAAACAAACTAAGAATTGCAATCATCCAAAACGCATTACAAACAATAAAACACATTAAAAACAACAAAACGTCTCCAAAACACACCAGTTTCCAATGCAAGTATATACACTGTTCCTTGCCAAAATTACCATCATATATACGTTGGTGAAACCCAATGCAGATTAAAGAAAAGGCTCAATGAACATGAAACATAAGAAATAGCAATTCTCTGAATGCATTATTCTCTTTCATTGCAGCAAAATCATACTTGTGACATCAAATAAGCAAAAATAGTTAAATTTATTTTAAATAAACCGCGACAGAAACTTCTTGAGTCAGCGCTTATCACAAATTCAAGAACACTTAAACAACGTGGAGATTTCTATAATGTATCGCAATTAATAAGTAAACTTCTATTAAAAGAACATCATTTATTTTAGACACAGATTAACACTCTTACACTATAGAAAACACCAATTAATACATATAATAAGTCAATAAATTATATAACAAAAGTGCACTCGTTTCATTTCAGTTACACATCCATATTTTAATTATAACGGACATATTTGTTTAAAAAAGAATGAATTGCATCATATCTTTTTAAATATATTAACGGCTATGCGACGTTATAAAAAAATCTTAATCTATTTCACAACGCAATGCCCTTCCTTTTGGGAAGGGGGGGATTTCCAACACTTTTTTTTTTCTATTTCTGAAATGGAACGGTCATACATTTCATTACATCCAAAATATATTTTCAAATATTTTTACTGGTGTTTTTTCTTAATTTCATTCATCATTAATCCTTTGAAATACATAAGTGTCATGAGAGAAAAATAATGTAAAAATGATTATAAAAATGTCAGTAAAGTATTAAATATCTGAGCGGATAATTATGGATTCAAAACAACCAGTTGATGAGTTTTGGTGTGAACAAATAGACAGTAAAACTTATGAATGAGAACAATACTCTACCCGTCTCCCCACACCCGTCTTTCCCTCTCTTTCCCTCTCTTTCCGCCTCTCTCCCCTTCTTTCTGTCTCTCTCTGTATGCTCTGATTTGATGTAGGTTTTGCACTTATTACCAGTTGCTTTCATTTGTTATAAATTCTTATAAAAACTTCAATCGAAGTCACATACAAGTGGTATTTAACAGTAGTAGTAGTAGTACGATATTTACTTGCTAATTATTTTCTCCTCCCTTTCTCCTTAATGTAATTGAGAACTTGTCTAGATTTGTCAGATTTTTTTTTTTACGCCACCACTGTCTGTGTTTACTTTTTATTTCAATACATTTCACATTAATTCTATTTATAATGCTTGAAATGAGGACCAGTTCCTTTTAAAAGTTCCGAACATTTTCATTAGTTGTTTGCGTACATTTACCAGATTAAGGGAATATCAGAGTAAGGTAATTTCAAACGTTTAATAACGCCTCAGTCCTCACGATCTAATTAAAATGGTGTCGTCCAACAGCAAACAGTTGGATACTTCGAACCTAACAAAATCGATTTTTCCCCAAATAAACTTGAACTATTAGGTTGTTGCATAAGTTCCTGCCGTTTTTTTTTAAATTTTATTTTTTATTTTTAAGAAAATCAAAGAATTTTAACAGCAAAAGTTCATGTGGGATCCAAGCTCCAAGTTTTTGTGTGAATCCCATCGACTGAAAATGGTGTGAAATTGTCACAAAATCACACTTCATCTTTTCACTCAATTCTTTACATGTCTGATGGCCATCTTCCTTCAAAAGAACCCTTAGTTGGTCTTCGCCTATTATTACATATGTGTGCCGATCATAGCTCGTATGGTCTAGGGATTTATCAGCACCCACATGTAATAAAATTAAAACAAAAGAAAAAGATTTAACGAAAAAGAAATTTATTTAAAAATAAATTAACAAGAAAAAACAAAAGAAAAGATTACCATGTTTGAAGGGCGACAACTCGTTAATAAATTGTCTCCCTTAGATCATAAAGATCGTAATTCTTAATGTATTGTTTTGAAATGTTTTGTTTAGTGTATTTTTATATGTATATGTGTTTCGGTCAACAAACTCAAAGAATAAATAAAAACTTTACCAGAATCCAGACAGCCAGTTCTTCAGTGAGGTTTTTGTTTTTACGGCCTTATGTGGAAGCCGGAATTCGGACGTTGGTTGCCTCCTTTTGCATCCCAAAATATGTCACGAACTGACTTTACCCACCAATAGCGTTTCTTTTTATATGAGTTTTAAAAGGAACTTCCTGGAACCTTCTAGAGACTCAAAAAAGGAACAAAAAGGCGTTCTACGCCTTTTTATATTTATAGACGCCGATTATCATTTATTTTTATGAATAACGACATTCTAGAAACGTCTTTATGTTTTAATTAATATATCAATAAACATATTTATATATTATAAGAAATATTTATATATTTCTTAATCCAATCATAGGAGAGAATATGTTCTCCTATGACACTATCTTGATTGGTCTTCTGGAACGGGGAGCATCATTGAGGTCAAAATTACCGTGTTTGAATCTGGTAAACCAATCCCAAACAGTTCTCTCAGCTGTAATGTTTTCTCCGTATACGGCACAAATATTCTTGTTCACTTCACTCACTTTTTGACTTCGATTAAAGGAAAAAAGAAAAGTATATTTTTTATCTAATTGACAATCCATTTGACGGTTCTGAAAAACGAGAAAAAAATTAGGAGTCAAAAACGATGACCATTATCTTGTAGAACAGAATATGTGCTTTCTAATAATATATAACACTTTGCCAAACGTCAAAACGTTAAAGAACAAAAAAATTTTATGAAACGACAGTAACTTATGTAACAACCTGATACAATTAAGATTACATTTGCATTTAAACAGAAAAGTTTGGATACAATTTGATGAAAGTATCCCTTTTCGTAGCAGATTCAAATGGGGTAGGAGTGCTTTTACAGGACTTGAACTTAACCAAATCTACTTAAAACTGACACTATGGAAAAAATATTGCAGTGTAGTTTTTGAATATTTTAATCTAACACATTTTTATTCTAACTTTTAGACTTTTAATACTACTTTTTTTGTTCATATAATTTCATAATTTAATGACGAGCACATAAAAAATTAGTCGCGTCTTTTATTTATACACTGCATGAACAGTTGTCTCTGTCGCTTATCCCTTCACAAATGGGTATTTATGCAGAATATGAACCATGCTAAAATAATGATAGCTTTTTGTAACTATCATGTGCTTTCACATAACATTTTCATACAAAAATAATACCATGTAAAGCTACATTTATCATGGCTAAAAAAATATAGCATCGTCCATATTCTGCATACGTACAAAAATATGCAGGATTGCATACAACTTACAATAGGGTACTGTTTGCTTTGTTCAGGCTCGGAACAAAACACGACATTAGTCATGGCCACTTTTGAGCGATGGTTACGGTCACTGAATAATAGTTATTAAAACAACCTGTGCCCGCCAGGGTCTGCCAGTGCCCTAAGGTGGCAGTAGCCAATTTAAAAATGCAATGATCACTATGGATAATTGTGCCTGCCACTCAATGACAGTGCCCAACAATTGAAGACAGGCAATTTGCCTACCAGTTCCCCCCAGTGCTTGCCCCCGTCAAGAAGTGACAGTAATTACCTGAAAATCAGTGTTATAACCGCCAGTCACCAACAATGCCTCCTACTTGATGACGGTACCCTACAATGGATGACAGTGCACAAATATTGAAAATAGGCCATTTCATTTCAGAGCAGTCCAATGGGGCTCAACACTAGTCATGATCTATAGTAACTGACAATGCCCAAACACAAGTAACCATCTGAA
Source organism: Euprymna scolopes (assembly GCF_053919585.1). Taxonomy (NCBI): domain Eukaryota; kingdom Metazoa; phylum Mollusca; class Cephalopoda; order Sepiida; family Sepiolidae; genus Euprymna; species Euprymna scolopes. The sequence continues at coordinate 36,824,888 of NC_136510.1, forward strand.
AATGCCAATGGCCACTAATGCTTGCCATTGAAGACAGACCATTTCATTTCAGAGCAGTTCAATGGCGCCAGTGACTGCCAGTGACTGCCAGTTGCAAAAGCAGCCAGTGCCCACTAGTATCCGCAAGTAAGCATTCCAAACCAACAGTAATCACCGGTAACCCTTAGTGCTGACAATGACGGTCAGTGGCTTCCATTAACTGCCACTGTCAAATAGTGAAAGCCAGATGATTTCATTTTGGCCACTGCTTTTTTTCCAGGTTTACAACCGTAGTTTAATTTATGTTTAGGGAAAGAGGGGTCTTTACTGAATATATTCTGGCTTTGTTCTACTTCCACTGGGTAATGCTTGTACACAGGTTCTGCTAGTGTGAAATATAGAACTTATAATATGGTGATAATCATGTTAACACACTGGTTCTCATAATATGATCAAAGCTAAGAGACTATTGAGTCTCGTCAGTTCCAGATATGGGTAATTATTTTTGGAATACCAAATGCTGTATACTACTTCCTCCTGCTTACAGAAAGAGTTCCAATGTGTCTAGACCAGATCATTGGTTATATGTAACGATTTACAACTATAGACTAGAACTATTGTGATGGATTATTATTATTATTTTTTTTTTTTTTTTTAATCTCCCAGCACTCCAATAAATGCAATTGGGATTTTGTTGCTAGTTGGTTGGTCAGGGGTATAAGTGTAGTAAGTTTATCTGAGCACATTGCTTGAAAATACTTGTAAAACAAGTATATGGATGTAACGTTGCCGTGATGAGACAGGGGCTGGGACTTTTTAGATTTAAGATTCCTTGTTGCATCTTGTCCAAGAGGGAGGGATTAATGATTGATGTCCCAGTCCAAATGTGGCAAAAAAAATACTGCATGCATGAGTGAATGGTGGCTTTTATAGTGATATAGGATACTGACAAATGAGAGAAGTTTTCTAGTCTGGTAGATGGAGCCTCTGTTCTTGTTGCAAACTTGGCAGCATATTCTATGTATTTATTACATTTGATATTACTTTTTTTTTTAAATTTACATCAGTATGTTTTAAAAGATTAACACTTGATTTCATTATGAGTTGGATTTAAATCTTCTAGTGTGCCCGGTCATCAAATACAGTTAAACAGAAAAAACGAGGACTTCAGTGCCATTCTATAGTGTTATTGATAGGAAAAAAAATGCCGCACAAGTTGAGAATTAAAAAAAAAAAAAAAAATACTGTGTGCTGGGTAACTTAAGTTTGTAAGTGAACACATAGATCGGGCCACGATGATACAGATGTTATCACGCTGCAAATTTAGCTTCTTAAAATGAAACAACAGAATGACTGTTCACTCATGCGTGATTAACAAACATTTGAACCAAGATTTTTAACTGCCCCCCCTCCTTCAAACAAAACTATATTTCTACACAAAATAATTGACATTTTTTTTTTTTTTTTTTTCCTAATTTTTCAATATTATGTGTCCAAGAGATCGCTCTTTCTAACGGTACTAGGTTCATGCCTGTTTAATGTGGATGACGAAAGTTTTTAGCACACATACAAACGCAGATGACTGAGACTTGTGTAATAGAGGGCTCTTTTAATGGTAGACGTTGTTCCCTTTATGGTTGCCAGCTGTATTTCATTACGGCTTCATCTTCCATGGATTGTTTCCAAGTATATCTTGGATTTTTTTTTAGGCCAGTTGCTCCTATCACAACCAGTATAATGTGTATTTCTTTTAGAGACCATGTTGTTTTTAAATCATTTTAGATTTGGATATTTTATTTTTTCGCATTCAGCTCTATTAAGGCTATAGTCATTTGGGACAGTGACATCAATAACGAGTGCAGTTCTTTCGGGCTTGTTCCATATTACAATGTCTGGTTTAATGGCCTTGTCTTTTATGTATCTGCCCTCCTGTTTGTCTTTGTCATAGAACACTGTCAACTGTGGAGTTTGAATATTGGACTTTCGGGAAGGCTGCTATCAGGGAGTGCACATTTTTAGCAAACTCAGTAGCATCTGGAATGTATTCATTTCAATGCATGTTGCGTATGAATGTTAGACCATGGAGCTTTAAAATTGGACACTTAGGAAGGATGCTACCGTCTATAGCAATCAGTGGTTGGAAATGTTTCTTAAAATTGTCTAAGTAAAGGAGGTTTGTTTTAGTAGTATTAAATTAGCCATCCATTTTTGGCCATAATCTACTATAGACTGGAGGTCATTTTTTTTTTTTTTTTTTTTTTTTTTTTAAGGATTCATGCAATTTTCATGTGTCGTTGCTTCAGGTCGCCTTTTAATATCTTCTTTGGCCTGCCTTTTTCCTCACGTGCCATCAATTGAGATGTGTACACACACGCACACCAATGGTCTAAGGCAATTTACCCATGAAATTTTGTTGATTTCAACCAAACAGATAAATGCCAACTATCAAATACGAAATAGCATTAAGATATGAGTATCGACTGACTTGGGCTATTTTAAGCTGTAAAAGTTAGACTGACCGCGGACAAAAATTGATTGGTTTTGCTTTCCTATTTTGCCATTTCTTGTTTGATTGCCAAGAAAAACTTTCGCCTTTTTTTTTTTTTTTTTTTTTTTTTTTTTTTTTTTATTGTTTGCTTTATCAGAATACATTTTTATTTTTATTGCTATTGATGATTTAAAACAATTTTCTTTTTTCTTTTTTTTTTTCATCTTGTTATGAATAATGATTGTCCATAAAATTAAAAACTTGTTGAAACTGTAAATAAGACAGCGTTTGAAATTATTTGAAATTTGTACATTAAAATGCGTTTAACATGTAATCTAAATACAGAAGAAAAGTATTGAGCTTATTTTCTCTGAACCAATTTCAATTGAAATAAAAAAAAAACAATAAAAATGAAAATTGTAATATAGGTGATCAGGTTTGAGAGTACACGGAGGACCCTTTCATATGTAATATATTGATGCTAGCATTCTGCAGATGTTCAGCGTAAATGCAGATATCCTGATATTGTTGTAGCTTTTTTTGTTTAAAACTGCAAAAGTATTTATATAAGCTAGCAGGGATACGCGGTGTAGCCCGGTTGTAAAATATGCTTAAATATATTTTAATTTATGTAGATTTCATATATATTATATTAGAGTAGATTTTCTATCGATTCTTATATATAAATTTATGGTTTAAAAAAAAAATATATATATATATATATATATATATATATATATATATTCATAGGACTTGGGTGTATCAGCTTGAACCGAAACCAAAACTTGTGATAAAAATATATATATGTATACAGTAGCGTCCAAAAGTTAAGGGCTAGTAAAACCTCAGCAAGTTTAACCATATATTTGAAACAAATACACACGAACAACAAAAAATTACTTCACAATTATATAGATAACATGTATATCTTCAATGGGTCATAATTTCGTTAGCCTACACTAAGTATTTTTTGAATAACTACCATTTTAAATAAAATTGTTCAAAATTTGTGTGTCCAAAAGTTAAGGGCTAACACGATTGCGGCTTTTGTCCTTGCTGTGAATGGCTGAAATTACCAACTAACTAGTATTTGGTAAACAAACCCTTGCTATTTATGACTTCTTGACACCTCTTGGCACAGGAATCCACCAACTTCTTGCAAAACACTGGCGTTATCGCACTCCATTCAGCATGTAAGCATTGCCAGAGTTCTTGATTTTTTGGGCACTGAAGTTGAGCACGTTCACCAACTATTTTCCAGATATTTTCAATAGGATTAAGATCTGAACTCTGAGGGGGCCAACGCATCGTTTCAACTTCTTCCTCGTCTAAAAATGTTTTTACTTTCTTAGCAGTGTGACAAGGAGCGTTATCCTGCATGAAAATTGCAGGTTGATAGAGCGACGACCGAAGACTAGCAACTGCATGCTTACGTAGAATCTGCTTATAAACTTCTGCATTTATTCCACCTTGAAGACGAATCAGTGGTCCACAGCCTGCAGCTGACATAACGCCCCAAACCATTACACTTCCTCCTCCAAATTTCACATTTTTTTTCACGCACTTAACCTCCAATCTCTCACCAGTTCTTCGCCGGACATACGTGTTGCCATCAGATCCGATAACGTTAAACTTCGATTCATCACTAAAGTGCACACGGGACCAGTTTTCGGTTGTCCACACAACGTGTTCTTGGGCAAAAGCGAGGCAGAGTTTCTGATTCTTTTTGGAGATAAGAGGCTTCCTTGCTGGCACTCGAGATTGCAATCCAGAAGCGTGCAACCGACGTGTAACAGTTTGCCGAGACGCTTGAACAATAGACCTTTGCTTTAGTTCTCGAGATATTTTAGCAGCAGTGTTAAATCTGTCTTTAAGTGACATTTTGACAATAAGACGATCCTGTCGAGCAGTTGTGATTCGAGGTCTACCAGATTTTGGGGCAGCTGCCACTGATCCTGACTGCTTGAAATGTGCTACAATACGCTTTACTACACTAGGAGACCTTCCTACGGTGTCAACAATCTCAGAAGTTTTCTTGCCATTACTATGAAGATGAATAATGAGCTGTTTTTCTTCGACAGAAACGGGACGACGTTGTTTTGCTGCCATGTTGTACTAGTGCGATACACTCATTTCTTTTACCTAATTACAATAATTTTAATGTTCTTTAGTAAAAATTTGAAGTAGGATTATTCATAGTACCTGTCTGACAGCGAAACGACGTGTGTCGACTTCAGAATGAAGATGGACGTAAGATTATACCGCCTAGCCCTTAACTTTTGGACCACGAGAATTTGGACAAACATTTGTGTTATTGGTCATAACTTCAAAAATATCCAACGGATGCTTATGAAATTTAGGCGAGACATGAGTGATGAGTATATCTATAAGTATATATGCATATTAAGTATTTTAAATGAACGGTTTTTCTTAAAAAGTACTTAAACTTGTCTTGAAACTACTAGCCCTTAACTTTTGGACGCTACTGTATATATACACACACACGCATATACGAGCGAACAGTTAATAAAACATGTTAAAAAACACTTTGAAATGAGTTAAAAACTTTTAATCTGAAAAGGAAACGCGAGATAAGTGGATAGTCCTTAATCCGCGGAGTTTAGAAGAAATACTTTCCTTCTCATCAGAGGGTAGGAATTAGCAAAATGCTGGATCGGATTTTGCATGCAAAAGTATTTGATGGAACAACAAGTAAGTCAAAGATCTTACTTGAAAACAAAAGTGAAGCAGAGGGAATATGGTGAAGAAAAAAGTGATTACTCAGAAATATATATATATATATATATATATATATATATAAACTTGAGTTCCTTTTAACTATAATCAAAACCAAAACTCGTGTAGAATTATTGCTAAAAATTATTTATGCAAAAAAAATATGACTTGAATGCCATCAGTTATAATCGAAACTGAAACCAAAACTTATAAAGAATTCTTGGAAAAATTGTTTATTTCAAGAAATGAAAGGTCATAACAATTAAACGACAGTCATAAAAAAAAGTACAAAATCAACTTAGCAATCCATTGGGAGTGATCTTTTCTCATCCCTACAACCTCTTTCACATGAGGGATGTTACTAGTCTCTCTAGTGTATCGTTATGTTCATGGCAGGTGTTTGAATAAGCTCCAATCCCCAGTCTCGCCTCTTGTAAGGCATTCACACCTGTGGAACTCTGTTCCATTTTCCTGCTTTCCAACTGACTACGATATGGTTGTCTTTAAGTCCAACATTGACAAGTTCTTGAGTCATCCCCTTAAGCAATCCAATTTACCAAATTTCTGCTACTAACGAATACTATGACATTTTCTCATTGACACTCATTAATCCTTATCTTCAAGTGGCCCCCAGGCCTTGATAAGTGGTGACTTCTTTGTAAAAAAGAAAAAAAAAAAGTCTAGCAACAACCACAACAAAGAACTTTACCTTCTCTCTCGCTCTCTTTACCAAAAAACCAAATGGAACTTCCGCAAACAAAGTTTCTTTCCTAGGATATCCAACCTGTGGAACCAGATACTACAAGTCTTTTCCCAACTGACTACAGCATAGTTGTCTTCAAGTCTATTGTAAACAAATGTGTGTTTAGCCGTCCTCTTAGTTAATCAATTCCTCTTAAGAAATCTTCTCGCTCATTCCATCCAATGTTTTCTAATCACCCCAAGGTGGCGATCATCGTCTAACTGACGGATTCTTTAACTCTTATCCTCAGGTGGCTGTGGGACCTTGATAAATAGTTATCTATTAAAAAAAAAAAAAAAAAAAAAAAAAAGTGGTCCATTGAGAAATTATCCTTCATTGCTTTACTTACTGAAGGTTTTAGAAGTAGAGAAAATTCTGAAATGAACACTCAGATATTTATGTAACTCGAAGAAATTAATGATTAGTCTCAGAAAGCGACCACTTTATTTGAATTAAATTTCACACACCTGCCAGTATCCTATATTTCTATAAGGCTACCATTTAACCATGCATGGAGTCTTATTACCACATATTGGTCAGTGCACCAAACACTAGCCTCTCCCTTTTGGACGAAGTTCAAAAAAAAAAAAAAAAAAAAAAATTCTAACCTACTAGATCTCTTACTGTCTGCCAAGCTCAAGCTTCTGTCTCATCAATACAGAATCTCATCTGTGTGCTTGTTTTACAAGTACTTTCATGGAATGTGCTCCAAACTTAATGCAAGTGTATGCCCAAGGATGTAAATATCTCTAACTTGCTCAACTGCTTGCAAAATTCCACCCTTTCCCTGTAGAGGCAAATTCTCTACTTTAATGGCTTCTTTCTTTAGACCGCTTGCCTTTGAACTTCTCTCCTGTTCCCGGGTTCACAGCACTATGCAAAAATTTAGATGTAATGTGAACATCTTGCTACCTTACTCCTCACTTAGATTGAACCCCTCCCCCTCCTCTGTAGATCTAACCTCTGTCAGAGTAACACCTTATGCTTCAGTAGTAATGTCTTATTTGGAAGTGAACAAAAACTAAAAATACAAAATAAAAAAAAGGTTACACTAGAGTTTATTCTGGCCTCTTTATCCTTCTGGTAAAATAAAGTTATAAAGTGTACCAATAAATTAGAGTGATTTATCATATGAATCTATCCTTCAAAGCACTTTACAAAGCACTTACAAACACCTGCTGACACGTTATTGCTTCAATCAAGGAAAAACCAGTTAAATATAAAACTACATAATAAAGTCTACTCTCCTCCACAATGTATCTCATAGCCAGAGACGAGTTCACATGCTGTTAAAACCAATTAATGATCACTCATCTGATTTCACTTTTTTTTTTTTTTTTTTCTTTTTTTTTCTTTTTTTTTTTTTTTTTTCTTTTTTTTCTTTTTTTTTTTTTAAGATGAGTCTTGTTTTTAAGAAATTTGTTTCTTTAGCCTTAAGGACCCATGGCACAGTAGATTGGTGGTGAAATTCAGTGGCAAAAAGTTACATTCCTGGAGATTGAACGTTCAATCCTCAGGGCGGGCAACCCAAAAATGAAAATTACATAGAACTTCTACCCAGTCATAGCTGACAGAAGGGCATACTACCCCCGTGGATTAAATCAATAGTTCTGTTCGAAATTTTGTGCAGATTCCAAAGTTTGACGTAAAGATTTCAGAGTTCAACAAGATCCACCTAAAGAAGGTAGGTTATGTCGACAGAAACATTGTGCAAATAACACTCAAGGAGAGAACAGTAGTCTGAAGAATCCAAATATGAATATTTAATTTTTATTTTAAATTCTTTGAAAAAATTTTATTTATCTATTTAGTTTGTGAATATATTGTAACCTTTAGCATTCAACTAGATCAATGTGACATAAGCCTATGTTGATCAAGTTCAACAAATTTTCTTTGGAAGACATTTCTTTGGAGCAAAATTTTTATGGGCTGGGCGTCCTTCTTGACCAACCTTTTTAGGTGATGGGAGTGTTTTTATCGAGTCACCATCAAGATGAAAGGGCTAATACTTGAACCTTAATTCTGAGATCGAAAAGCAGGTGAATTTACTTAACAGTGCCAATGTTGATTGAGATTGTCGGGCTGACTTCCTCATCTTGGTTGTTATAGTCACAACGTTTCGGCTGTTTTGCCCTCCGGCCTTCATCAGGTGTTTTGTATCAAACTGGGGAACCGTTTGTTAGAAGTCTCGAACCTAACCCTTTATTATTATTACGGGGGTACAGTGTTCAGACTCCAGCTAGGTTCTGGGACATAGTTGCTGATTCTCAGAGCCTAGCTGGAGTCCGAACACGGTACCCCCCCCCCCCGTAATAATAATAATAAAGGGTTGGGTTCGAGACTCCTAACAAACGGTTCCCCAGTTCGATGCAAAACGGCCGAAACGTTGTGACTATAACAACCAAGATGAGGAAGTCAGTCCGAAAATCTCAATCCATGAAAAAACCTCATCTCAAAAATACAGACAATTACAGTGCCAATGTTATCAATTTGCAGTAAACCAAGTTCAACTGAGTGAAATCAAATCAAAAACGATGTCCATCATCCTTCTTCGGCATGATCATGATAGGAAAATTTCAATGTGATGCGGATCTTTCGATTACACCCCTTTTTTTTTTTTTTCATTAAAAAAAAAAAAATTATTTACCGATTCTTTGTAATATTCGGACTATTGTTTTCATATTGGATCTTATGTTTTGGCCAGTGTAACCTCTAACCTTCTTCAGGTGCATCTTGTTGAATTCAGGGAAATTTGTACAGCATTTCAAACAGAAGTTTGACACGGGTAGCTTGCTCTCATTCCATCAACTACAATTGTCTTAACTGATTCGTAATTGCATTCTTAGTATCGTCTGTATTGAGAATTGAACTTTCAACCTCCAAAATACTGTTATTTAGAACCGATTATTACTTGCTTAGCATTTTTATCTATTACACAACAGAATCAGTCGTAAGTGACAGTCTTCTGGAGGTTGATGGTTCAATCCTGAGTGCAGACAAATTACAGGTAAGTTAAAAGATAAGCAGTTTGTGTGCAAAAGGTGTAAGACTGTCACAATGGACGAGAATTCAAAAATGGAGAAAGTATATGTGAGTGATAAGGCTGTTGAGGTTTTTCAGAAGTTTTGTTATATCCATGAACTACAGGGGGAAACTTTTTTTTTTTTTTTTTTTTTTTTTACAAAGGAGTCACCTCTTATCAAGGCCCAAAGTCCATTCGAGGATAAGGGTTAATGAGTGCCGAGTAGTCATTGGGACAATAGTGTAATAATCATTAGCAGTGGAAATTTGGTAAATTGGATTGCTTAAAGGGACGGCTCATCAAGAATTTGTTTACATTGGACTTGCTGACTATTATATTGCAGTCAGCTCGAAAGCAGGCAAATGGAAGAGAGTTCCATAGGTGTGCAGTTTTAGGAAAAAAAGCTTTGTTCCTGGAAGCCATGTTTAGGTTTAGGCACAGATAAAGAGTGGGAGAAATTATTGATAGTGGTTTCGGATAGACGAGTGTTGCTGGTGCTAATGTGATTACAAGAGTTAGGAGTGCATAGTGTAAGCTCTTGGAACTTTTGATATTACTACTGTCAACCAAGGGAAGACTTCATCAGGTATGTGTATGTATTGTGATGTGTGGATGTGAAATCTGGCCCCCAAAAAGTTAAGTAAATATATTTTTTGGAAAGAAATAATATGAGAACGATATAAATGTCTGAGTCCTAAACACAGATTTATATCGGATTAGCCTGGTTACCTAGTGTTGGCCGGGTGTTTGGAAGTGTGTTGAGAAAAAAAAAAAAAAGTGGTAGTAGGCAGGCAGGCTCGAACCCGTACCGCGGAGGAGGAAAAGAACATAAAAAAAATAATAAACGTGACGGTTTTGCCGTTGCTTCCATCACCAAACTGGAAGTGGTGAAGGTTTAAATTAAGGCTAGTCAATTGAAAAAGGAAAATGACTTTTTGAAACTATCAGCGAAAAAGCGGCCCCCTCCTTGTAGAAAAGTGCCCAGTTGAGGGTGAAGGAATTAGTTTATAGCCAATTTTTCGATATGTGTTGTCTGAAAGGGTCGAGCTTCATAACGATACCGATCTCGTGAAAATCCGTCGCCTCTGTCAAAAGTTTTAGGCAGACATGGAAATATACATACATACATTTAAACAGACAGGTGAGATTTATATTATAGACTAGCGAGGGGTACCCGGCGTTGCCCGGGTGTTTGTAGGTGTGTGTGACAAAAACCCCGAAATGTGGGGGGAAAAAAAACAAAAAAAAAACAGGTGGCCATGAAAAAAAAATGAAGCCTTGACGACGCGCAGTTGGAAAATAGTAAAGTGTGAAAAAAAAAACAGGTGCGCGTTTTGATTGACGTGACGGCGATAGCTATTCAGCAGTTAGCATTTTCTGCGGGACAGTTTTTAATGAGGTCAATAAATCGGTTTGTTTGTTTTTAAAAACTCGCTCCCTGTTTGTTAGGGGGAGCGTCTCGTCTCGAAATGAAAGCTACCGTCTGATATGACGAAGTCGACATTGACCAAACGTTACTTAGCTCTCTAGAGACCACTGGCTTTCGGCCAGTGATTAGTCGAGTTTCGCTTTTTTTTATACCGAAACCCGAATGTAACTCGTACCGATGTGGGGAAATGTGGAATAATTAACGTTTGAAAGTCAATAAAATTAAATAGAAAGGCGAGCTCCGTGGCTAACTCTGAGATATTACAGTTTATAGATGATATAAAAAGTTTTAAGTTGTGAAGCGAGCGAGCGCTTCTCTGAAAGAAGCTTTTTGTGGACATTGAGGAAAAGCGGACGTACGTACATACATACATACATACATTTTCACTTTTATATTTATAGATGACTAGCAGGAGTACCCGGCGTTGCTCGGGTGTTTGGAGGCGTATGCTGTGCAAAAAAAACAAAAAAATGGTTAATTTTTTAAAACTTTGACCCCTATTATGATCCCTTAAGATTTATAGTTTCGGGCTCAAATCACTTTATTAAGTTAGATCCAGGTTCAAGGAACCTATATCTAAAATTTCAAGTGTCTAGACCCAAAATTGTCGGAGGAGTTTGGTAGAGTTCTTAAAGGTCAAATCGTTGAAATTTGACCCCTTAACAGCCAAATTTCTGGCTGACACCCGTCACATCGATTTTTCCCAAGTCTCAGTACCCGGTATTTCAAATTTCGAGTCTATAGATTAAAAATTGACAGTTATTGCCTAGGGAAATGTACACAGACAGACAGACACGTTCACTTTTATAGATATATAGATAGATTGACTAAACATAGAAAAGTTTTAGGCAGACATGGAAACATACATACATACATACATACATTTAAATAGACAGGTGAGATTTATATTATAGATGACCTCAGATAAAGATTAAATCTAGAAAGTATAAGTAGATGTGTGCAGAACAGGAGGCTTTGTTATTGTAGTCAATTTGAAAGAATGGTTGAGAGTACTCGAGGTTTTGTTTCTAATTTAAAAAAAAAAAAAAAAAATGAAGCAAAACAGAAAAATTGAAAGAAACGTTAATTGATCTCTACTGCGTATATATGAAGATTCAATATATTAACTGTTGAAATAGATATATGAGCAAAGTTGCATTTCTGTGTCATATTTATTTATTTTAAAGGTAATAGGATTTACCCAATGTTTAGGTTAGTTTGATCTGATACTTATTGTTTTCATTATGATTAATTTTTTTTAAAAGTCGGCATTTTTAGTTGTACACTAAAATTTGACTTCTGGAGCAATAACAGAAAAGATGCCAAATTTTCTAACTTCCAACAAACTTTGAAGGTCATTATTTGGTGGCTTATTGTGGTAGTAAAATAAATTTTATACCTTGTTTGTTTTGTAAACATCTACTTGCCAGTATTAAAAGGTTTTAGATATGATAAAGATAACGTTTCCGTTTGAGATGCTGACTAATTGGATGGAGAAAAAATTGGATTGGCACTTTATTTTGCCGATTCCATAGTTGGTATCAGTTTTAACTACACCATTTGTTGCCTCCCACCCCAATCCGGCCAGAAACGTTGATTAAACATTTTTATTTGTACATGTTAGAGATAAGTAGTTACATACATATATATATATATATATATATATATGTGTATCTCCTAGCAGGGTGACCCGACGTTACCTGGGATTCAATAATGATCAATGAATGTTTCACACTGCAATATTTTTGTCATCAAAATCAGTGAAATCGCCCATTTTTCAATCAAATCGATTGATTGCCTACTCTAATTGGGAACACATCGCCGTGCACCTGGCGGAAGCTTCATATACGTCTCGCAGTGACTTATTGTAATCTACATTGCACTGTAGAGAACCTACTGTTGATTTTATAAAATTATTTTTTATATATAAAGGCTTGCATTAAAGTTTAAAATACAAAAGTCAAGTATCCTGCTTCAATTGTGCTTTAAACAGAAGCATTCATTTCGAGCACGCTCCTGTTATATCAAAGAACCTACTGTTGATTTTATGTCGGGTCTTTTAGCTTGTGTGATAAAACTTCTCAAATGCAATTGTGATGTTAGGCTGTGTAACGTGTTTACTTGGGCCCAAATCGCCTGTTCCTTCTTTCATTAATTTCGATTATCAATACTTAATAAGAACTTCTGATACAAAACCTATTTACGAACACTGCCAGGTGCATAAAGTGCCTTATTAAATTTCATAAAAATTGACCTAGCTGTTTTCGAGTCCATAGGGAGTGATTCACACATAAAGTTCGTTTTATATAATAGTAGAGATAGATATACATAAACAGGGCTTTCAGCCATGCCCAAGACTACCAGAATCTAAATAGAAGTTAGTGTGTGCAACATCTTTATATTAAAACTTCTCTCTTTTCCTCTCTCTAATTGTCTTTCTCTTTTCTACTTCATTTTTTTCCTTATTTCTCTGCAATCCTCTCTTAACTGCCTAATCCTTTCCTCTCATGTTTAATGTGTTGAAAAAAAAGAAACATAATAATGTAATTCATTTACTAGTGTTGGGACGATTAATCAGAATCGGGAATCAGAAAAATCAAATTTGGGATTATCGGAATCAAAAAAAATTAGTGCCTATTTTCCGATGCCAAAACGATTCTTTTAATTTTTTTTTTTTTTTTTTTTTTTTTTTTTGTCTTTTATTTGATTTTGTTTAAAGCAAAATCTTCCACTGCTGGTGGTAATGATGAAATATAAAAAATATTTGATTTTAAAATACCAGTAAAGCTAAAATCTATAGATCATCCTCTGCAAGTGTAATTTTACATTTAGGAAAATATCTACACATTTAACATGTGCTTTTTTTTTTTTTTTTACACAAATTTGGGAAAATAACAACTCTATGTTTAATATTTAGAGATTTCTGAAGAATCGGAATTGGTAATTGTATCAGAATCAGGGAAAAAATATTGGAGTCGTCCCATCACTATCATTTACTATAGCTACTCCTTTTTAAATGCCATCTTACCCTTTTATTGCCCCTCGACCACTCGAGTAGAGCAAAGCAATGCTGATAGTCTTGATGCCAGGTAATTCTGAACTTTCACAAGAATATAAATAAAATGTTGAGAATGAAAATAGTTCAAAGATAAAAATATAATACTTTAATTTACATCTATTGCTCCTGTACAACTCAAAGTAGAACATAAGATTCTGTTACAGGTAAATATATATATATAGTGAAATATTGAATTCTGAGCTAAAAATCCTGTTTGTACCAGATTTAGGGATCGCACTTCCTGATACGCTAATTCCTTACAGGTGAGCTTTATTTGCAGAGAAGATTATAGAGATTAAAGATTTGTTCTAAACTTAACTTGATTGTTACTTTGAAGTGTCGCTCTCTCTCTGTTTCCGCAACATGATCTTCAAGTGGAGGGAACGCAATGATAAGATTAACAAGAATATCCCCCCCCCTCTTTTATTTATTCATTTATTTATTTTTTCTAAATTTAGAAAAAAAAAAAAAAAAACAAAGTTGGAAAAGAAAAGCCTTTGAACTTAAATATATTTCTCTTTATTCTTTAGAAGAGCCGCAAATATTATCTTGTTCTTTATTTAGCACGTAATTATAGTGTCTGTTTGGCAGAGATTTATGTGGTAGATAATATATTCAAAATATGCGTTGAAGGCGTAATACACGGAAACCGGTCGAAAAGTAGACAAAAGACAATGTCTGTGAACTGGCGAATGCATTAGCCCGAGATAGTAAAGCTTGGAAGACTCTCAGCTGTGCTCTACTGCGTATTTGGCAGCTAAAACGTTTATAGAGAATATTTGCATTCTTTTTATTTTTTATTTTCTTAAACACGGTATCTTGCCATTTGGAACGTAAGGGGTTACTATTTGGAAGCATGTCTAACAAGGGACTGTGGGGGAGTTGAGCAGCAAGATGTTCTGTTCACATTTTTTTTTTTTTTTTTTTTTTTTTACAAGGGTGTCACCACTTATCAAGGCCCAGAGGCCACTCAAGGATAAGGGTTAATAGGTATACATTAGTCATTGTGATTTTAGCATAGTAAACAGTGGGAATTTTGAAACTTGGATTACTTAGGGGGACGATTCAATTAGAACTTGTTCACATTGGACTTTTTTTTTTTTTTCATAGGTATCAACTCATTATCAAGGTCAAAGAGGCAACTCAAGGATAAGGGTTAAAGAGTGTACAGTAGAAATTGGACAATATAATAATCATTAGTAATGAAAATTTGTTAAATTTGATAACTTATATGGAACGGCTCATCAAGAACTTATTTGCGTTAGACTTGAAGACAACCATATTGTAGTCAGCCGGAAAGCAGGAAAACGGAAGACAATTCCACAGGCGTGCAGTTCTAATAAAAAAGCTTTGTTCATGGAATCTACATTTAGGTTTAGGCACAGATAAAGAGTGGGGGGAATTATTGATAGTGTTTACAGCTAGACGAGTGTTTCTTGTGAAAGTTTGCGAGGGGGGACCATAGATTGAAGCTCAGTCGAACACTTTCCATGAAAATAACGATACATCAGAGACAAACTCGCAACATCTCTTCTGTGAGATAGAGGTTGCAAGGAAGAGAAAAGGACATCTACGAGGCTACGAAGTCTATTTTGAACTCTATCAAGGCAGGCCAAGTCCTTTCTAGCAGCTCCTGCCCAGATGTGGCAACAGTATTCCATCCTTGGACGTACCTGGCTCTTATATAGATAGAGAATTGCATCAGCAGTGAGATATCTACTGGATCGATAGAAAGATCCCACCATTTTTCCAGATATGGCAACAGATTTGATGTACGTGTTCCATTTAAGATCAGGAGTAATGGTCAATCCCAGAAGCTTGTCAAAACTTGAGGCCTCCTGAAGACGAGAGCTGCAGGTTAGTAAATTTTAGGAAACAGAAAGGTAATTCCAAACTCTAGCAGTACGAAAGAAGAAACTATTAGAGTAGAAAGCTTTTTGGCATCTAGAGACCATAACAGTGAAGGGATGAGATTTTGCTGCTTGTCGGGTTAGTCAGGAGTATGTACATCGAGGGGGCACACGTGCTAGGAGTTCATCAGGACGCATGCCATTAAAGTATTTGTAAAACCGACACGGATGCGACATTGCGGCGATGGGACAGAGGTTGGAGGTTGGCCCCGATAGTGTAGGACCTATTAAATTTGAGACTCTTTTTTTTTTTTTTTTTTTTTTGAGGGGGGGGGTCGTCTAAGAGTGAGAGACGAGTGGTAGATGCACCAGCTCAGATGTGACAACAATACTTCATTTTGACTGTTATTCTCATTTCAGTTGCTATATTCACACCAGTTTCACCAATTTGACTTCTGACCTTAATCAGGTGCATCTTTTTGAACTTTAGAATATTCTACTCGAACATTGTAACTCATATGAAATTTTGAACGGAAACTTTTAAATTAGAGATTAATTAAATTAATTTAATTAATTAAATTTGAAGAAAGTAGATTATCGATTTACTTTCAGCTGTTTTATAACTCACTTATCTTATCTCTTATAACATTCCATCATCTATGTTTCTGAAAAAGTGGGAAGAATTGCTGTTTTCTGGGCCAGAATTTATCCATTTAACACTTATCGTTGGCAAGTTTTTGACTTTGAAGTAGTATTTTATTTACTTATTTTTTTTACATAAAGTGGCTTCATGTCTTGTCTTCAGCGATTTCCAGATAAAAAAATCTACAGGGTTAGATTATTCTCATTCCATTAACCATAATTTGGTAGAAATGTTAATTTTAGTTTTTATCGTCTATACTAAGAATTGAACTTTCAACCTCTAGAATGGTCTCACTTCGGACCGATTATTAATTAATGCTTTTAACCATTACGTCATGTGTAATATGAACAATTCAAGCATGAATTTTGGGAGCCTTAAATCTCATCTTATCTAGATGCGTAACATTGCTACTTCTCTATGTAGGGAAACCAACTGAGAATGACACTGGTTTGTGAAGACGCTGGTGGATTATTCCCCTTGGTTATATCCAATAAAGAGAAAGCAAGATAATCAAGTTTACCACTGCTGGACATAAATCTATGTGGTTCCTAATTTGAAGAATCTCTATCCTTTACAGAGATTCATAAACTAGCATTCCTGGTAAATTTCCAGAATGATCTATGAGTAACAACTAGTATATTTTAAATTCTTTTATGTTGCATTACACGGCCATTTGCATTGTCGACATTTAAATGTGTAAAATTATGCTGAACTGATTTTTTTTTTTTTTTTTTTTTTAATTATGCGATAATTGTATAACGAGTGCCTATATGTATAAAAATAATTATTTATATTTAAAAATATTACTTACTAGCGGGGGTACCCGGCGTTGCCCGAGTGTTTGTTTCCGGGACGGGGGGGGGGGGAGTTTTAAAAAATGTTATGGTAGGTAAGTAGGAAGGATCAAACCCGGAGTCGTAGGAAAATAAAGTGTGAAAAAAAAAAAAAAAAAAAAAAACATCTGCAACATTAACAGTTCGGCCTCCAAGAAAAGTCCATTCCAGTTGTTTAGGAAAAAAAAAAAAAAAAAAAAAAGATTACGGTAGGTCGGCGCGAACGTGAAAATATAATGTGAATTGTCCAGCACGCTAACCACTACGCCACAGAGCATTGCAGCTTAGTTTAGTGATTTTAAATAACTTTACATGAAAGAACTACGAAGCCAAACCGGTGTTCTCTTCTCAACTGTTCCTTGTGAACGATCCCCAAACGGTGTTAAGTGGTGACAGGGGGAGGAGGAATTTATTAGAGAGAAAATATTTTACCACTTCCATTGATCTTAACCGATTTTGGCCGTGACTTCTCAGCAGAAAAAGTATAGAAATCTAAGATTATCGAGGAATTTGAGAAATAATAAGCCTATAACACACCTCAGATATTGTTCTGCCGTTTGTGCATATTATATTTGCATGAAATATCTTGATTTTTAATCCTATTAATGTCAAAATCAGACGGGGAAAAAATGAGTTCATTTTATTTATATAGATAGAAGAGAAGAGATAAAGACCCATTTAAAAAATTTAAGTTGAGCCCTCGATATGGAATTACAAGAAAGCAGTCAACTTCAGCACAAATGCAACGTTCTGACTTTGGTTGTTGAATACTGTATGTCTGCTGACTCTGCATTTATATAGGCACTTAATTTCCCTAAATTCTCGTTTCAATTGCTGGTGACCTTGAGAGAGAATGCTAGTCTATGAAATCAAGGGTAACTTTGTGACTGGGTTCAAGTCTCCTGATCAGCAGTAATTATCACTTTCTGCACTGATGATTGCATAAGTACAAAACATTAGTATCTGTATGTATGAAAATAATTGTTATATCTATTTTAAAAAAAATATTTTTAAAATAAATATGACAATTTTTATACCCTCAGGAGTAGGGAACGTGATGTATATAATTACTAGGGCTATGATAAGAGAATATTCTTATCATTGTTTTGACTCTCGTGTATATATCTGAGACAGTTAATCAAGAACCACATCACTCTATCTAAAAACATAAGATTTTAACAGATATATACTCGAGGCAAAATAATGAAAATAATATTCTCTTGTCATAGTCCTAATAATTACTAACATATGTAGTGTAAAAATGATGATTGTTTCTGTCTCTTTATTTGGAGATGTAATTGAAAACTAAGTCCTATACTAAGAACAAGGAACACTTTTTGTCAAAATATTTTGAGGAATCTAGTGTTGGTATTATATTTGGAATATTTCATAATAATAAAGGGTGTGTCAAAACTTTTTGCACAGTGTCCTGCAATTGTAAGGTGTCATGTGCAGAAGCTGAAATTCCGTACTACCTCTTCTGATAGATTTTCAGGGCTCTGCCTGAAGGCAGTTTGAACGCTCCCAACCGTATCATTTAAAATTGAGAAGCAGAAGCATCCACCCTTCTTGAATTTATCTCGATATGGATTTCCTTTCTGAAGTCATTTTTTTTTTTTTTTTTTTTTTTTTCTTTTTGTAAAATGCACGTTGACCAAATGATTCAGTTTTTGTAATTCAAGGATGCAAAACATCTTTTCTGGCTGAGTGCACACCATTACTGAATCTAAGAAATATTTTTTAAATCGTAAGCATTACAAAAACATAATGAATTTAGCTTTAAAAATGATACCAGTTTCATCTTACTGTGATTCATACTAGACTATGAAATGCTTGACAATACTTCTGGGACTCCTTGTTTGTGAGTTCTGACTTCCGACTTCCATAAACAGTTAAAACAATATTTTACTTATTTTATTTTTATTTTATTTATAAATCAAAGATTATAGAAATAAAAGAAAACGAGATAAATTTTGTACGCACCTCAAACACCATATTGATCTCTACTATATAAAAGGCACTGTGCATGTGTGTCTGTGAGATTGTTCCCTGTGGACGCCGAAACAGCTGGGTTGACTTTTTTTTTTTTTTTTTTTTTTGTTGAAATTTAACACAAATGTAATTTGTGTCTGGGAGTCTTTTGATGGAATGCGTTCGATAATTGAAAAAAAAAATCTGATTAACATGGTAACAGTCCAATTTTGATCAATGTTAACACTCTTATTCAACCGAACATCACAAATGCATTTGAAAAGTTTTATCATTGCTCAAGAAGGGTCCGATGTATAATATCGAAAGTAGGTTCTGTGTTAAGATAGGGGCACATTCAAAATGAATGTTTCTGTTTAGAGTTGAACCATGATACTTGACTTTTCCATTTTAAACTTTAATTCAAGCCATTATATAAAAATAATTTTATAAAATCAACAGTAGGTTCTCTGGAGAGCAATATAGACTATAACATATTGTGAACTAAGTTACTGTGGGGGAGGCATGTGAAGCTTCCTCTCAGTACATCACGATGGGTTCCTAACTAGAGCAGGCAATCAATTGAATTGATTAAAAAATGAGCGATTTCACCAATTTTGATAATAAAAGTATTGGAAGTGTGGAACATTCGTTGATTCTCATTCAATCCTGAGTAGGGTCCTGGATATGACTAAACTATATCCGATGGTGAGGCCCCAGCTTGCAAGCTTTGGGGAGTGTGGAGCCACCCTTTAATTGCCATTGCTCTCAGGTCCGCTCTAACCCGGACTGGTAATACTTGTTAGGGTCCCAACTATGGGTTGAATAGTAACTGATTAAAAAAACCCAAAAAACATCAAATATACTCTATTAAAAAATTGTTCTTCAAAATCACTTGATTTGGCATTAAATAACCTGAACAGGGTTGATATGCCATAAAACAAAACCAACCAATCCTGGTAGTGAAAAAATAAAAATAATTTTTTTTTTTTTATGCAATAAACGCATCAATACTAGAAACTAATAAAAAAAAAAAATGATTTTAGAGTAGGGGTTCACTTTACTATATAAATATAACATAAACGAATGATGTCAGAAAAGATGAATGGTAGTTGCCGAAAGCATTGTGATATTATGGAGGCATAGTGGTTCCTATTTACTTTGCCTCCCCACGGGACAGGGTTGTCATTTTTTTTAATGGGGAGAAAAGGAACAAAAATAAAAATTGTCTCAGTCGTGAAGGATTTCTCCTCCACTGACAGAACAAGAAATTGAAGTGTAGCATCTGAAGAACAGATACTACAGTTTGATCTTGACCAGTGGTTGTATGTTTGAAAACAGCGGGAGCAACCGTAACTGTTGGCTGGTGCTGCATTATCAACCAGTGTAATGGAATGAAACTTGGTATCGGAACAGTGTTTGGAATAAATTACTTAGTTTAGGACCCTGCATGCTCGGCTTGTTAAACGTAAAACCACACATGAACGTGTGCGAAGGCTTAATCTTGAACAAAATATCATGTTAGTTGAACAAAATAAGTTCAACAGTAACAATCAAATTGTTAATGTGATCATCATAAGGGAAATATGTAGCAGCAAAGTTTACCCTTTGGTACCTAAATCTAAATGAAACTTCCATGAACAAAGTTTCTTTCCAAGAACCCCTCATCTGTGGGAATACAGTAATGTGGAAATATTTTCCTATTGACTATTCTTAGCCATCTTTAAGTCCAATATTAACTAATTCTTCTTGAGCTTTTCATGCAAGAATTTTTCTTTTTTCTTTTACAGAAGTTCTATGTGGCTGATCCAACTTGTTCTTGAACCGTGTGCTTTCAAATTAAGCTGACTTTTGAAAAGACCGATAATGACTAATCATGGAGGCAAAATATATTCCTTAATATCCCTGATTCACAAAAGCAATATTTTTTATGAAAATCGTTCCAGACAAGACATGAACCCACTTGATATAAGGAGCTTAAAAAATATACTGCTTCAAGGTAAAAAAAAAAAAAAAAAGTGTTAGAGGTGTCGATTTTGATCCAGAAAAAAAAGGAATATCACTCCTTGAATGTGAGGGCTAAGGAAGGCAAGAGTTGCCATAAGTAAACCCAAAGTTCACTTTCTACTCTTGTCAAAATGTAATTAGTTCATAAATATAAATTAACTTGTGCCCCTTAGATGTACATACCCTGACAAATCTGCTTAGCAACAAAATCGCACCCCTTCACTGTTGAGGTTCCTAAATACCAGAAAGATTTTTCTCTTATAGTTTCTTCCCTCCAACAGTATACGTTGTAATTCCCTTCCTGCTAACTGCTTCCCTAGCTGTACTGATATTCAGAAATTTAAATGTAATGTAAACCAACATATTGTTCATCTTCCTTAAGCATAGTCCCAGATAGTAGACCCTTACGTCCAAGTGGCGATATGCTTTGTTTGGAGTGAACGTGAATAAAAATAAATAAATTTTTGATAATTTCTGACAACTTTTCGATTTGTTTTGCATAACAAAAAGTATGCAAATAATCAAATTCTATCCATTTCATCCATTTTCCAGTTCTCCCAGGATATCCTCAGTTAACAAACTCATTAACTCTTTATCTTCATAAGAAGTAACTCTTTTTTTTTTACTTCAGTAAGTTTTAAGATATCAAGGGGCTCCCTCCTGGAGCTAACACTTGATTCTGTTGATTTAAATTTATATCCGAGGGCTCTTTTAAGAATTGATGCTGTTCCCTTTATGGCTGCTATTTGTATCTCGTTACAGCTTGGTCTTCCAGGAATTGCTTCTAAGTATTTCTGAAGGTTCTTTTTTTTTTAAAACCAGTTGCTCCTATCACAACCGGTATAATGTTTATTTCTTTCAGAGACCATGTCGTTTTTAGATCATTTTTTAGGTCCTGATATTTTGTTATCTTTCCCGTTCAGCTCTGTTAAGGCCGAAATCATTTGGGACTGTGACATCGACAATGAGCATAGTTCTTTCAGGCTTGTTCCATATTACAATATCTGGTTTGATAGCTTTGTCTTTTATGTATCTGCCCGCCTGTATGTCTTTGTCATAGAACACGATCACTTTTCCGTTTGATGTTATCGGTGGTGGTTCATGTTCCCAGATGTTCGTTGCTCTGTCAAGTTGCATTTCTCCACAGATCTTCCAATGGAGGTACTTACATACTTTGTTGTGACGGGCAGTGTAAAGGCCATCTGCCAATAAGATTGGACATGCAGACATTAGATGGCTTGGGCTCTCAGTTGCTGAGTGGCAAAACCGGCATTGGCCATTTGCTTGTAGGCCGGCCATTTTTTTTAATCCATTTGTGAGTAAGCCCTGATCTTGACTGGCTGTAATGAGTCTTTCCTCATCAAATGGAAGTCTCCCGCTCTTGAGCCATTGGAGTGAAGCATCTTTGTCTATATATTCCTGTTTAAGCTCCTCTAGGAACTTTCCTGCTCTTTTATGTTGTTCCCATCCTTGTTTTTTTTGTGTCTATCTCGATTTCGGTGTATTTCTTTCTCTTTTTTCTTGCAATCTGTGTTGCTGGTTCATCATATACCTCGGCAGTGTGTGTGTGTGTGTGTGTGTATATATATATATATATATATATATATATATACACACACACATACATACACGAAACAGTATTTCATGGTGAACAACTGATGATCCCTTAAAAAATAATTACTGGTACTATAGTGAATTCAAGAGAGCAAGTTGATGCGGTGGTTGCAGGTGGTTGAATGACTTACTGACTGAATGGTTTTCTGACGAAATTTTTTTTTTTTAATTTTTTTTTTTTTTTTTTTTTTAATAGTTTTAAAGGTTAAAACCTTCCAAGACTATATACTGTTTTATTTATTTTATTTTTATATAAATATACTATTTGAGAACCAGTCATCTTCAGTGACACATAAGCCATATTACATCGCCTGACGAGGACTTTTGGTTTTTGCCAACCAATTGTCCGAAATATTAGCATGTTCAGTGTAGCCACTATGTAATATTTGTGTGTGTGTGTGTGTGTATATATATATATATATATATATATATATATATATATATATATATAAAGAATACCGAATTTGATATTTTCCTTTAATTATGGAAAGTTAATGATTGTTCATGAAGATGAGTCGGTAAATAATCGAACGTGTTCTCATAAACATTTTTGTTTTTCTTGAATAAAATAAACCGTTTGTTTTATACAATTGCTTTTATACATCATATCCTGTGCTTTTATTCATTAAAAAGCACTAATTATTAATATGTAGAGAGACTGATTAATTCTCTCTTTCATCAATATCCTGTCAGCTGTGACCCTGTGTTCCCTACTGCTCTTTTCATCTTTGCACCAGTAGCTTAATTTTGTATGACTACCAATTTATGAAACATTGAAACAACGATAAAGGCCTTATTTCGTGTGTGTGTGTGTTTTTTTTTTTTTTTTTTTTTTTTTTTTTGTACATGTTAGTGTAACGTGTGAGTGTTTTTTGTGTACTTATTTATTTTTTTTTATATTCAAGCTAAGTTAATCAACTTTTGTTTCCCTTAGGCTTTTTTTCTTCTTGTACATTATAACCACACAAAATACGGTGCTTAGGCGGAATAAGGAATGTGTTATCGTTTGAATGTTTCGGGTAGTTTATGTAAAACAATGAAGTGCTGAAACGCTGAGCCAATGAAATCACTGCAGACGATGGCATTTAAGAATATATTTATCATTGGTTTACTATAAAAATAAATAAATAAATGTTTATCTTGATTTGGACAAGAAATCATAAAAAAGAAAAAAACTTACAGAAATCAAAATTTGTTTGCTAATCCAAAAATAAATATTTATTCATGAAACTTAGCTTACAATGAATGTTTTATTTTTCTTCATTTGAATTTAATTTTCCTTAAAGTTTCTTAAAAGTTGTAAAAATAATTATTCATTGTATTTTTCTTCATAACAGGGAAAAAATATTGTTTTCATGTTTCAATTATTTTTTTATTGAATTATATTCGTAAAACTGGAAATGTTTTTCATTGAAAAAATTGGCCAGCGAAAAAAAAAAAAATCAAAACTTTTATTCGACACCTTCCAGCATTTTATGTAAACTGACTGAAAAATCCCGATGATAGCACGGTCCTTATTCTGCACAAGTATTCAAAATTCATGCTGAAATATTCCTTGATTTGGGGATTGAGTTATGTTTGAAAGGCCATCTATTTTAATTGTTCTAATTAACTATGACTTGGATTGACTCCTTGAATGAACCATCGCTTACTTTCTGTTCATAACTTTCAGCCGTACGTTGTTTGGACACCTTTTCCCGCTCTTATTCTATACGTTATCTATAACTCTTGCTTTGATCACTCTTTCTCTGTTTAATTATAATCGTTGAAGGTAATAAACAAGAATAAAGATTGGAATAATCCTTTCTAAACAAAAAGGAATATCAGGAATATTTTTTTATTTTTTAAAGATTTCAACGTATTTCAATTTTGGCAATATTTCTTAATTGATATATAATTATTAAAATTTCCAAAAATTGGAGGTATCTGAATTTTCGCTAAGAAATTACATCCTATATTTGTCTCCTTTGCATAAAACGAAACTAAATATAGTCCACATTATAATCCTTATGCCTAGCAGCTGTGTTTCACAATTCATGATGATCGGTTAATTAGTTTGAGTAAATCCTATGCACGCATATATAAATCTGAAGTGCCTAGTGCCGTACAAAAACAGAGGTTAGTGTGTAACATCTTTATTAAAACTTTTACCTCTCTTAATTCGTGTCTATTTTTTCTTTCCCCACTTCCTTCTTTTTCCACATCCTTCTAGCTCACCCCTCTTTCACCATCGCCCAGCCCATTCCTCTCTCTTGTTTTAATGTATTGGAAATAACATAGAAGATTCACTTCTGCTTTATATAATAAACTAGCATTTCAGCCCGGCATTACCCGGGTGTTTGTAGGTGTATATTGAGCAACAAAAAAAAAAAAGCGGTCAGTTTTTTTTTAAGTTTGACCCCTATTATGACCCCTTAACATTTAATGTTTTGGGCTCAAATAAAGTTATTAAGTTAGATCCATGTCCAAGGATATATCTAAAATTTCAAGTGTTTAGATCCATGTCCAAGGATATATCTAAAATTTCAAGTGTTTAGACCCAAAATTGTCGGAGGAGTTTGGTAGAGTTCTCAAAAGTCAAATCGTTGAACTTTGACCCCTTAACAGCCAAATTTCTGTCCGAAAACTAATCAAAGATTTTCCCAAATCTCAGTATCCTGTATATCAAATTTCGAGTCTGTAGACTGAAAATTGACAGTTATTGCGTTGGAAAATGTACACACACACACACACACGTTCACTTTTATATATATATGTAAAAGTGAAAGTGTCTGTGTGTGTGTGTGTGTGTACATTTCCCTACGCAATAAATCTGTCAATTTTCCGTCTATAGACTCGAAATTTGATATACAGGGTACTAAGATTTGGGAAAATCGATGTGATCGGTTTTTGGCCAGAAATTTGGCGATTAAGGGGTCAAAGTTCAACGATTTGATCTTTGAGAACTCCTCCGACAATTTTGGGTCTAAATACTTGAAATTTTAGATATAGGTTCCTTGGACATGGATCTAACTAAATAACTTGATTTGAGCCCAAAACAATAAATTTTAAGGAGTCATAATAGGGGTCAAAGTTAAAAAAAAATTTACCGCTTTTTTTGCTCAACATACATCTCCAAATCCCCGGGCAACGCCGGGCACCCATGCTAGTAATATATATATATATATATATATATATATATATATATATATATTTTTTTTTTTAGCTGGACATACAGACAACTGCACTTTATATAATGTGTGTGTGTTCATTATAAAAAAAAAAAAAAGTTTAGAGAATCTACATAAAATTTTCTAAAAAAAGACTGAAAATAAATGGTCCTTAATTTCTAAGAGTTATGAAGGTAGAACTCCTCTTAAAATTTCAAATATATTCTATTTTGATAAAATTTTCCAAAAAATGACAATGGAAGTAGTCCTGAATGCTTTTGTATTTCCTTTTAGGGAGTTATGGGGCACAAGCCTTTTAAAACTTCAAAATATGTTTCTGAATTTTTGAGATGAGGATTGGTTATGTGTATTATTATTCATCGGACTACTGTTCTCATCTTGAGTGATTTTTCACAACGTTTAGGTTACATCGACCGACACGTTGTGAAAATCCCACTCAAGATTCAAAATATGTATTTCTGATTTTAACGAAACTTATCTCATATCTATAAGAACACTAATTTAGAGTTTTCGAAGTTTCAGTTTCTTCTGACTATATTGAGTAATGAGATGGAATGAAGGCAGTAGGAAATAAATGTAATAAGGCGTTCTGAACCTTATGAAAAGTGAGTGTTTCTCTTTATCTCTGGCAAAGTCGGGTCTTCCAACTAGTACAAATATATCAAGATATATGCATACTTTTATATAAATAGATATGTAGGTTTGTGTATTTTTATTCTATTCAATCATTTAAAACTAATGTTATATTTGTTGTTTGTATCTGTCTTAGGACAGGTATTCTACTATTATCTATATATTTATAAAAGCGAGAATGTGTGTGAGGACACTTCTCAACCTATATACTCAAGGAAGTATTGATCTACAGGCTTGGAATTTGAATATACGGTATTCAGACATGTGTAAAACTTTTTGCTCCATTTTCATCTGGGGAAAAAGGGCTGCTAAGGGGTCAAAATTGAAAAATTGATATGTGGGAGGCCACCAGATTTTTGTTTGTCAACTGTTTCACGACTGCACATGTGCAGTCGTGAAATATGACAGCTTCCTTATGTTAAGTATGAGTTGGTTTGAAAACACTTTTTAAGTCATGTCAAGCTGGTGTACTATACTCGTTGTCTTTAGGTTTTGGTTTCGATTTCAGCTCAAGTATTTTTTACTTAGTGAACTTTTTAGAAAAAATAATACTCACATGCACATGTCTTAGTTTCTTCCCGTTTTTTTTTTTTTTTGCCTTCATTTTTTTTTTTTTTTACTTCATCTTTTTTTTTACTTCATATCTTTTTTTTACTTTATCTCTTTTTTTTTACTTTATCTTTTTTTTACTTCATCTCTTTTTTTTTTACTTCATCTCTTTTTTTTTTAATTCATCTCTTTTTTTTTAATTCATCTCTTTTTTTTTAATTCATCTCTTTTTTTTACTTAATCTTTTTTTTACTTAATCTTTTTTTTTACTTAATCTTTTTTTTACTTAATCTTTTTTTTACTTAATCTTTTTTTTACTTAATCTTTTTTTTACTTAATCTTTTTTTTACTTAATCTTTTTTTTACTTAATCTTTTTTTTACTTAATCTTTTTTTTACTTAATCTTTTTTTTTTACTTCATCTTTTTTTTTACTTCATCTTTTTTTTTTACTTAATCTTTTTTTTACTTCATCTTTATTTTTTACTTCATCTTTATTTTTTACTTCATCTTTATTTTTTACTTCATCTTTATTTTTTACTTCATCTTTATTTTTTACTTCATCTTTATTTTTTACTTCATCTTTATTTTTTACTTTTTTTAAACTTTTTTTCTTTTTTACTTCATCTTTTTTATTTTTTATTCATTTTTTTACTTCATCTTTTGATACTTCATCTTATTTTTTTCTTTTAAGAAATTTAACGTTCGGTTTAATACCTACAGTATTTCTGTTTATAATGAGAATTCTGTATTAAAATAATATTTATGCATATTTTAAGACCGGGCTATGCTTGGCGGACTGCTATATAAATGTCACCATTTGTGTATATGTTCCCTTTAGAAAGAAAGGTAAGAGAATCTACATAAAAACTGAATGTGTATTTATATGTAAAATTTTCTGAGGAAGACAATGGAAGAAGTTCTTGATCTGAGTGCCCCCATAAGGGAATTATGTGAGCAGAACCCCTCTTAAGCTTTCAAACATTTTTTTGATGAAATTTGAATCGTGTATAAAATTCTGAGGAAGACGGTAGAAATGGTCCCGAATCTGTGTGCCCTTCAATGCATTAAATATCTATGTACCCTTTCTAAGCGAGCTATGGGGAGGAGGGGGGGGCAGAATCCTCTTAAAACCTCAAATACATATACCGTGTTTTAATAATTAGAACATAAATATATATAAGACACTAGTTAAGATTTACTAAAATTTCAGTTTCTTCAGACTATATTAACAGGAAAACTGGAAGTAGGTGGTTATACGTTGCTATGAGCATAGTGAAAAGACATTGTTTTCCTTATTACATCTCGGGCAACGTCGGGTCTTCCGTCTAGTACAAATATATAAACATACACCCGCTTGACTTTTTATAAATAGAAATGTATTTGTGTATTTCTATGTATATGTTTTTTGTCTATTCAATCAAGTATTGCAGGTTCTTTTTTTAATGAAAATCACCATCAAGGCGTTCAAAAACTCTTGTTTGCTAATCATTATTCATGCCCCTCCATGCATGCTTATATGCTGATTGAATGAGATAGAATGGAACATTAAACCTTTTATACTTCTGACAATCATTATATTTTGTTTAGAGAATTTTCGGTCAAGTATCTTCTTCCAAATCATGATATTGGTGTTTTTTTTTTTCTGTGATGTAGTATTCTTCTATTATGTAAACGCCAGTTGTGTGTGTTTGTATGCTCAGCTAAAACTTGAAAAATACACAACAAACCTTTACAAAGATGGTTTTTAAAAATTTCTTTTAATCAGCATGACCTAGGAAAAATAAAGATTTAGATCCATTCTTTGGGTACCATTTGTGCCATTGAATTTTATCATTTTTTGTGTTATTAGGACTAGGAAAACACTATTATTTTGACTCTCGAGAAAATATCCGTTGATATTGTATGTTTTTATACAGTGATGTGGTTTGGGGTTTGTTAACGGTGTCTGATATATAATCGAGTCAAAACAATAAGAATATTTTGTTGTTCTAGCCCTTGTTATCATCTCTATTATATATAAAAGGCAAAGTATGTGTGTGTGTGTGTTCGCTTTTTCTGTATGTCCGCAAAAGGGTTTTTTCCGGGGGGAGGGGGTTCTCGGGGGGGGGTCGCTCATTCTTAAAACTTTTTATATGCTGTCTAAATCATAGCTACAAGTTAACAACAGGGATCGCCTGTCTATTTAATTAGCCCGATTTTGAAACGCTAAATATTCCACATTTTTGGATCGCCGCGTGTTGCTTTCACTTTTTGGTATAAAAAAAGCGAAACTGGATTCGATCAGTTGGACAAACTCTAAACAACTATCCCGTAGTAAAAGGATTTGGCCTCTTTAAAAACTGCGGAAAAGCGTGATGTTTGTCACTTTTTAATCGGTCTTACATTGCCACACACATCTCCATACACCCGGGCAACACCGCGTGTTGCTTTCACTTTTCAGTATAAAAACGGTGAAACGGGATTCGAACCGGATGTAAACGTTTGGGGGAAAATAAACTCAAAACAACCCACAGTAAAACGATTTGACCTCATTAATAACTGCGGAATAGCATGATGTTTGACATTCACTTTTTAATCGCTCTTACATTGCTACTGTCGCCGTAGCACAGGTGTTCAGGCTCAGCCTATTAGCCTCAAGAGTCTGTGTCTAATAATGGCAAGTTTAACATCGTTTTTTTTTTTAATATTTAAACAGGGTTAAGTTTCCATTTTTGTTCTGATTTACTCACCCCCACCCCCACCCCCGCCCCAAACACACACACCTTCAAACACCTGGGCAACGCCGGGTACTTCCCACTAGTTTATAATATAAATCTCACCTGTCTGTTTAAATGTATGTTTGTATGTCTGCCTAAAACTTTCGATGGAGGTGACGGATTTTCATGAGATTAGTATAGTTTTGAGGCGCGACCCTTCAGACAACAAATATCGAAAAATGGGCCAAAAACATTCTTTCATCTAAACTCGGCCGTTTTGTAAAACTTGGTTTTAGTAGTGCTTTGGAGGCATGCTTGATTTTATTTGGCTCTTTCGCTCTGAAGGCCTCCTAAGTTTTATATTTTCACTCTCCACATTAAGAAAAGGAATTTCTCTTCTAGAGGTGTGAGAAACTTGATACTTTTTAACATATATTTAGTTCTTAGGTCCCTGGACAATGCTGGGCAGCCCTGCTAATCTATTATATAAATGGCATTTGTATGGGTGTTTGTGTATCCAGCTAAAAGTACAAAACAAACACCCACAAAGTTGGTATATTCTTGATCAGTGTTGCCCCAGATGAAAATATCTAAACTTTAGAAAAATTATTCATTCTTTGTAGGCGTCGGCTTTTCAGTGTTATGCACCTATTTGGAAAGAAAATAATTAATCATTACTTGAGAAATTTATCATATAAAGGAGAGTTGTTTGTGTGTGTTCAGTTAGAGAGGAATGGACTGGGTGGTTTAGGAGAAAAATTGGTGGTAGAGAGATGAAAGTTTTAAGAGAAATATGTTATACTTTTACTCTGGGCAACGCTGGATATCCTTGCTAGTTACTGAATAAAGAGCAGATACAGATTATGCCAAAGATACTTCCAAGGCTTTTTGAGAAAACAAGTTTTAAGATTGTGGCCAATTGTAAGATGTCGGAATTTGTTTTACTCTAATAGCTTCTTTTCTCAAAACCTGCTTGCGTCCGGTTTCCCTGACTGTACCAACATGCAGAAATTTAAATGCAATGTAAACATACATCTTGTTACACAACCCCCCACTTAGGATGCGCTTATGTCTTGGTGGCAATGGGCCTTGTAAATCTAACTTTTAAGAAAAAAAAAAGTGGCTTGTGTTCAGTGTAAAAACGTATCTTGATAAAAAAATATTATGAAAGATAAATGGAGGTATTTAAACGATCTGTGAATGATAAATAGCAGGCATGTTACATGCCGTCCATTATGAAACTCGTTTAAAAACTTGCACTTGTCTGCCTACATGTCGTTATCTAATGAGTAATGTTATCTTCTCCTCCCTAAAGCCCCTTCTCTCACAGAATAGATGTTGCTAATCTTTCTCTATTCCATCATTATTTTCATAAATGCTGCTCGACTGGACTCCAAGCTCTGGTTCCTCCTTGCAAGGCATTCTGTTAGGTAAAACCTAAAAATAAGTTCATTCTCTTGGAATGAAAGAAGAGTTATCACCCTTGATAAAGGAGATCCGTCGTGACAGTTTGAAAGGTGTAAAAAAAAAAAAAAAAAAGTGTCTCTGATCACTCACCAACTTCTATCTTACCATTTTGCTCTGTAAGTTGTTGAATAAATCTGTTAAAGGTTATAATTCGTCTTCTGCTAATTTGGGGAGTTGATAGTAAACTGATAACGTATGCCATACCTTGCTTCCATGGGAGAAATATGAAGGGAATTTTTTTTTTCCTGTACTTTTCATACTATGAAAATTTTAGCACATTGTGATGCTAGGGTCTGATTCTCAAAGGACTTTTTTTCTTTTTTTTTTCTGAATTAGGTTCAGTTCGATTTGGCTATCTGTGAGATACAATGTAAAAAAAAAAAAAAAAAAGAAAAAAAAAAGTTATTTCAACGGAATCGAAGCATGGAGAGTTATCGCCCTTGGAGAGAGAAAAAAAGGTAGATAGGTAAACAAAATGTCTCATCACAAACTTCAATCATTACACATCCAGTGGCTTTTACCTCACCATTTTGCTCAGCAAGTTGCTAAATATATCCATTAAAGATTATACTTATTTTTTAGTTAGTATTAAACCAATAACGTATATCCTCAAAATGTAACACATTCATAGCAAGAACTTGTCTTATTACCACCATTGCAAAGATGGCATAATTGAACCGTTTAATGAACACTAGTTTTAATTGTCATGTCAGCTTTTAGCAAAGTCAAAGATTTCTTGTCTTTATTATTAACTAGCAGGGGTACCCGGCGTTGCCCAGTTGTTTGGAGGTGTGTGTAAGGGGGGGGGGGTAAAGTAAAGAATAAATGAAGTAATAACCCTGTTTAAAAAAAAAAACGATGTTAAACTTTAAAAAAATTGGCAGAACCAAAACAAAAAAAAAAAACAGCGAACAAACGTAAAACTTTAAAAAAAGAAAAAAGCATAAATCAGGGGAAAAAAATGTACATGTTCGGAAAAACGAAAACAAAAAAAAACACAGAAAGCAAGAAAAAAAAAAAAAAAAAAAATGGCATACATAACCCTTCAATTCGTTAAAATTCCATTCCAGTTTTTTTAAGCAACTACGAAGTAAAGAAAACCCAAACCGGTGTTCATTTGTAACTGTCCCTTGTGAACGTGCAACAGTGTTAAGTAGTGGCGGGGAAAGGAGGAATTTATTAGAGAAAAGATTTTACTACTTCCATTGATTTTAACCGATTTTGGCAGTGAACTCTCACCAGAATAAATATAGAAAGCTACGATTTTTGAGGAAGTGGTGAGGTAATAGGCCTATAACACACCTCAGATATTGTGCTGCAGTTTGTGCATATTACATTTGCATGAAATGTCTTGATTTTTAATCCTATTAAGGTCAAAATCAGAGGGGGGGGAAATTTGAGTTCATCTTATATATATATATATATATATATATATATATATATTTAAATAAGGGAGTAGTCACCAACAATGTGTATTTTTTAACATTATTTTATTATTCCGTGTCTTGGTGACTACTCCCTTATTTAAATATACATCTTTCTTTCGTTGGAATTTATTAACCCATTTTATATATATATATATATAGGGATATTAGCGTGCAGATAGGTAACGTTTATACCAAGATATTTTATATCTTTTTACTTTGAGATGGTCTTGCACTCACCGGATTTCTATTAAGTTTTTTGAAAGACCATATGTACCAAAATCAGTTGCAGAACTCCAAGTAGTCATCAATCGTTAAATCCATGACAAAACAATAGAAAAGTGTTTGGATAATCAACATATTCGTTTGATCGTTTCAAGTATACCATCAGCACTTGATTGTAGCATTTTTATTTTTTAATAAGATACTGAATGAAGACTCCTTTTAATTATCATTTCAGCTGTTATGAACTCTAAGAGTGTCTTGTTATTCTTCAGTTCATAAATTATAGGCATGTAGTTGGATCATGCTAATACTTGGACATAGTACATCTAAGATTTTAATTATTTCTCAAAATAATGAGACCATGGCAAAAGAAAAATGTGTGGTACACCATGTCAGCGTTTTGAAAGTCAGCAATCGAGTATAGGGTTTATCGGTAAAAACGTCATCCATTTAATAATCAGTGCCAATATTAATGATTTTTATGTTTTTTTTTACACAGCACTAGCCTGAGTGTTTGGAGGTGTGTGTTGAGCAAAAAAAAAAAGTAGTAGGCAGGCAGGCTCGAACTTGTGATGCGAAGGCGGAAAAAAAAGTGAAAAAAATCTAACATCTTACCGCTACTCCATGACGCGACTGGAAGTTCGGAATGTTAAAATTAGGCAAAGTCGATCCAACCGATATGATGACTTGCAAAAATGGCTCGCAAAAACATCGGTCACTCCTGGTAGAAAACTGCCCAGTTGAGGGTGAAGGAATTAATGTTTTCGGCCAATTTTTTCGATAGTTGTCGTCCGAAACGTCTAGCTTCAAAATGATACTGATCTCGTGAAAATCCATCGCCTCTGTTGAAAGTTTTAGGCAGACATATAAACCTACATGCTTTTAGGCAGACATATAAACCTACATACATTTAAACAGACAGGCAAGATTTATATTATAGATAATCACGTTGACACACTGGTTCCCAACAGATCACTGAATTTAAGCAACGTTGAACCTGGTCAGTACTAAATGGAGGACTATTTGGGACTTCCAGGTGCTGTATGTGCTCCGCTTATCTCTGCATTGTTTCCAGTCATTCTGGACTTCTCCTTGCCACTGGACTCAAACAGTGCCGATTCAAGAGAGGTGTAGTTGGAGATTGCTTGAGACGCCACTACCAAGGTAAACTAACGTGGTAACTTGGGCGTTTTTGTAGGTCAGAATGCACTTCACTTAGTATCCTAGCTTGCAAAACCATACCTGACCTTCTGTCTAACCTCCTGGAGGAGAGGTATATAAATATACTGAGACACCTACATTTCATGAGAAAATGGCAAGAAAATGTGTAAAAAAGCAAAATTAATGCTTTTATCTATTACATAAAGGGAAGTTGTCTGTATACCTAGCTAAAGCTTGAAAAATGCGCCACAAACCCCTATAAAGTTGATATATTTTTTTTTTTAATTGGCATAACCCCAGAAAGATATCTAAAATTTAGAAAAGACTTATTCTTTAGTTGGGGATGGGTCAAATGGTGATTCATATCATTTATTATCATGATGTATGCACAACTTTTAATGCTTTTATGTAAAAGCTTTTGTTTCCTTTGTTTTTTGTTTTTTTTTTCGTAATTATTTTCCTTATGCTGACTCAAGTTGTGTGTGCATGTGTACAGAGAGCAATGGGCTAAGCACAAGGGAAAGGAAGGGGGTGGAAGAAAAAAGAAGTTATGTTACACTTTTGTCCTGGACAATGCTGGGTAGCCCTACTAGTTATATCTTTATAGCAACATTAAAAAAAAAAACTGTTTTGTTCTTTGTATCTTCCCTCTTTGAGTTTCTACATCAACATTATTTGTCTATTTCCCCATTTCCAGTTAAGCAATAGTTCTTCAACTCGACTCCATTTGTTGCATAAAAACAAGCCAACATTTTTCTCTCAAAATTTTTTAGTTTTTCTGCCTTGAAAAGAAACAACTTTTTATTTATAAAAAGAAATAAAAGAAAAAAAAAAGGAAAACAAAACAGCCAAGTTATATTTGTATGTTTATTAAAATGTTTCATGAAATAATGAGAAAATAATTGATTTGAATTCTTCATTCTCACATTCTGTCCGAAAAGTATTCCATTGTACTAAAGATTTCATTGAATCTCCAGATAAAAATGGTTCAATATTAATGATATTTAAAATATATATATATATTATAATTTTTTTTTTTTTTTTTTTTTTTTTTTTTTTTTTCAGGGTCCCTAACTTCTGACTTGTGATCTGGTAGGATCTCTACTTCCATCTGCATTGGTTTCGTTATCGTCGCTTTCGCTTCTTGAGGTAAGTAAAAATTGATTGTTTTTCTTTAATTTCTCTTTGTATTGAATCCACACACAGCTCAAGTTTTTGATGTCGTTTTGTATTCGAAACTCTTTGTAACTTGAACACTGAAATGGCTTCATTTTTTATTTTTATTTATTTATTTTTATTAATCCCCATTAGTTTTGGGAAGCTCATTTGGAAAACATTCCTGACATTAAAGAATTGTACAATTAAAATGAACAGACTACATTTATGTGATAATTTTCTTTTTTTTTTTTTTTTTTTTTATTTCGCCTTTGGTGCTGCAAAATTTCTTCCTCAACTAAAGTTTTCTATACTTGTTTTCTATTTGAACCTCTTTGTGACTTTAACATTGAAAGGTTTCTTTCATTAATTTTTTTTTTTCTTAATCTCCATTGATTTTGAGGAAGCTTGTTTAGAAGACATTTCTAACTGTTTTTTTTTTATTACTCGTATTCACTCCAAAACAAGGCAAATTGCCACCGAGACGTAAAGGGGTTACTGTGAATTAGGCACCATTCCAACACCAATTCTAAGTAGGGAGTTGAGCAGTGAGATGTCTGTTTAAATTACGCTTACATTTTCTGCATGCTAGTACAGTGAAGAAATCTGGTTACAAAGAGAGAATTTCAAAGTTTAGCAATCTGAGGAAAAAAAAAATGTTCAGAGTAAAGGACTCTAGCATCGGAGAACATCTACAGTGAAGACGTGTGATTTTGCTGCTTATTGGGTTGGTCAGTTATTTACATTGAGTAGACTCCAGTATTGTCTTTGTAAAATAAGCACAGCAATGCAACGTCGTAGTGATGGGACAGAGGTTGGAGCTTGGTTTGACAGTAGGGGACCTGTTGGATTAGAGACCCTTTCCTTTTTTTACCTTGTCCAATGGTTGATGCACCGGTCCATATATGGTAACAATATTCCATGTATAGGCAAATGGTGGCTTTGTAAAGCTATAGGATACTGTCAGGTGTTAGTAAATTACTAGCGCTGTAGGTGTGAAAATAAAACTGAGATCCACATAGTTAGTGGATATATCTTTAGTTACCCCTGACCAGACTCGACCAATCATGAGATGAAAACCAGTGGCAACAACCTGTCTTTGGCTCAAATATATGTATGGTGACTACTTAATCCTGAGGATAACAGTAAAAATTTGTAGACCGTATTCAAATGCATTTCTTTTGAGCAGGTTGTATTGTAGACAACAGGATCCACTCTATGCACCAGGTTCATCATGATTATATTGGTGAATTGTTTGTTACATGACCTAGAGCTATTTGATTTCAGATATAATTTCAGAGTTTTTGTCCTCTTATACTAGTTCTTCCAAGGCTTTGGAGTCTAGTCTACACTATTTCATCCATGGATTCATATATTTTCCTGAGGATACTTGTAAAATTAATGCAGTAAAACATAAAAACGGCATGCTCAAATGCTCTCACAAAACACTTTTTTCCTTGTTAAAATTTTAATATGTATATACTAGTATGGCTATCTAGGGTCTGAATTTCCATTAATTTTGTAGCTTACAGATAAAAAAAAAAGTAAACCACATGCTTAACACTAATTAAAAATGACTGTCATTTTGGGACAAAGTCAGAATGAAAATAATGTCCAGTATGAGATTTGAGCTCACAACCTCTAAGTGCAGCATACTAATTGATGGACTGATTGGCAAGTACGAAATTTTTATTGTTTTTTTTTTTTTTTTTTTTTTTTCCCCCCCCCCCGGTCTTTTTTTGTTCTAGTTGAATAGAGGTTAAGAGTGTAAAATGAAACTTTATGTGACACATCGATATCTTGTTAAATTTCTTCCCAGTGTTATGGGTGACAGGCAAGTAGATGTGACTGTAAGGCTAATTACTCTTTTGCCTTCATCTATTCATGACTAATAAAAAAAAATAAATAAAATATCAATCAGGAATAATTAAAATCATTGAAAATAAAATTTCTTTTAAGAACATAAACCAACATTTGGCACAAATAAAGCCACTGTTGGACTGATTCTTAAGAATGTATCCCAGGCTGGTATGGACATCTACTCAACAATTTTCTTAGAATTTTTGATTTGTGACGGAAATTGTGATTATGCAAAATAGGCGTTGTTGGCAGTCTAAAATAGTTAAATGAAAGGAGTGATATTTTTTGCTCAAAGATCAGTTCATTTTTGTATGCTACACCATCCGCGTATTTTAGACAGGTGTTTTTTTTTTTTTTTTTTTTTTTTTTTTTTTTCACTATTATTGATAAAAAGAACTACTGCCAATATGAAGAGCGAATATGTCTATTGTCAGTAAAGACAAAGAAAAACTACTACTGCTGATATTAAGAGCGAACATCTTCTGTTGTGAAGATAAAAGAAAATAATCCAGCTCTCTGCATGGATACTGGCAGCTGCCATTCTGTCTGTTCTTTCAACTTTAAATAATTTATGTGACTGAAATAGGATTAATTGACCAAACACATCTTTCAGGTTGCTGATTAAATGAAGGCGGGATGTTAGCAACATGCATGCTCCTTTGTAGCATTAAAACATTAAACTCTTAACAATGTGTGTGTGTTTGCATTCTAAGCAAGCCATAACGAAATTGATATCTTGTAAAATATGCTAATTGTATGGTAAAACGGTAAAAAAAAATCATATGATCAATATCCATTTAATATAACAAACTTATTGATTCGATCTTTAATCATACATGTATATTATTATTTTTTATCTTTATTATTGATTGGAAGGTGGATCAGATTTTGTTTCTAAATGCCTTCTCACATTTGTATGAGAGGTTTTATCTGTCTAGTTTGTCACTTGTTATGTGATGAATTTAATAAGAATTATTAAAGAGCTAGAGAGGGTACCCAGCATTACCCAGGTGTGGAGAGGTGGGGGGGATCAAAACAACAGTAAGCAGCCCGGGGAAGGGGGGGGGGTTATAAAAGAAAAGGTAGTAGTAGCGGGGGGGGGATAGGTGTGTGTGTGTATGGGGGGGGTTAAAAACAACAGTATGCAGCCTGGGTGGAGAGCGGTGTTTAAAAAAAAAAAAAAAAAAAAAAAAAAAAAAAAACCCTAATGTCTTAGCTCATGCATCCATTGTGAAACCAGAAGTCGCGAGTGTTCGAATTAAGAGTAGTCAGTCCAACAGAGATGATGACTTGTGAAAATGTGGACAAAAAAAATGACTCCTTGTAAAAAAAACGGCCGAGTTGAGGGTGAAGTAGTTAACTTTATTGGCCAATTTTTGGATATTTGTTGTCTGAAAGAGGGAGCTTCGTAACGATACCAATTTTGTCAGGATCCGCGGCATGTGTCAAGTTTTTTGCAGACATACACACACACATAAACACATTTTGCCTTTTATATTATAGACTAGCATGGGCGCCCGGCGTTGCCCGGGTGTTTGGATGTATATGTTGAGCAAAAAAAATAAAAAGCGGTAGTAGGAAGGCAGGCTCGAACCTGTACCGCAAAGGAGGAAAAGAACTGGGTAAAACCTAACGTTTATGCTGTTACGACCACCGCCAAACTGGAAGCGACATTTTTTAAAATTAAGGCTAGACAATCTACAGGAGAGGATAACTTTCAAAAATATCGGCGGAAAAAGAAAAGTGCCTAGTTGAAGGGGAAGATATTAATGTTTTTAGCCAATTTTTCGATATTTTTCATATGAAAGATTGAACTTTAAAACGATACTGATCTTGATAAAATTCGTCGCCTCTATTGAAAGTATAAGGCAGATATGCAAACAGACAGACATACATACGTTTATATATTGGTAACTAAAAATTTTCGACCCAAACTGATGAAAAAGCTTGCCCTATCTCTGAATACCCTTTATGTAAAATTTCAAATATTTAGACCAGAAATTGTCTGAGTAATTTGAAAGAGACTGCTGAGGTCAACTTTTTTTAATTTCACCCCTATTATGACCCCTTAAAATTTATTGTTTTGGGCCCAAGTCAAGTTAAGTTAGATCCATGTCCAAGGAACCTATATCTAAAATTTCAAGTGCATAGACCCAAAATTGTCGGAGGAGTTTGGTAGAGTTCTCAAAGGTCAAATCGTTGAACTTTGACCCCTTAATCGCCAAATTGCTGACCAAAAACCGATCACATCGATTTTCCCAAATCTCAGTAACCTGTATATCAAATTTCGAGTCTGTAGAGTAAAAATTGAGTTATTGCGTAGGGAAGTGTACACACACACAAATATACAGATACACACACACTTTCACACACACACACACATATATATATATATATATATATATATATATATACTAGCTCGGGGCCATATAAACAATGAGAAAATTGAATTTGATTTTGTAACATATTTGTTATTTTTATGAGAGGAATTTTGTATGTTTATGTATCATTTGTTATTTCGAACAAAAGAATATTTTACCTACATAAGACGGGTATCACACATATGAAATAATTGTATCTTACCTAGGGTAGGTAGGTCATTTATAGCATGTATATGAAAGGACGGGTAATATACAACACATTTATCTCCTCAAATCCCAAGCGATGCCAGGTATTTTACTAATATATATATTCTCGCCTATTTCATTCAATCCCGGGCAACGCTGGGTGTTTTGCTAGTATATATCTCAATCAATCTCATTAAATCCTATGTGACGCAAGGTATTCTGTTAGTATATATTTCAATCAATCTAATTCAATCCAAGGCAACGCCAAGTATTCTGCTAGTATATATTTGCATCTATCTCATTACATCACAGGTGACCGTGTATTCTGCTTGCATACATTTGCATGTATCTCATTGAATCCAGGGTGCCTCCGGGTAATCTGTAAGTATATATGTGGACGTATCTCGTTAAATCCCATAATTCTTGGATTGTTACAATTTGACAGTTTAACCCACATTATCGCTCACCTGTCTAAAATAATAACTTTAAGACATTGTCTTGGCTGTTTTTTCATTACAAACATATCATCCAAATAACTCGCATTTCATCATTTTTTATAATTTTTGGATATGTTACTAATTTCAACAACCATGTCACATAATTTAACTTACGTTATCGCTGCCACTCTTACTAAAATAAAAACTTTGATACATAGGCTATGGTATGTTGCTAATTTCGACTATCACTTTCCATGAGTAAATCCACATTATCGCCCCCTTCTATCACTAAAATAACAACTTTTAGACATTGTATGGCTGGTTATTTCATTAGAAACCAACCAAAGTAACTAAAGAAGTAACTCACATTATATCATTTTTCATAATTCTTGGAAATGTTAATAATT
This sequence comes from Euprymna scolopes, assembly GCF_053919585.1. Lineage (NCBI taxonomy): Eukaryota > Metazoa > Mollusca > Cephalopoda > Sepiida > Sepiolidae > Euprymna > Euprymna scolopes. The sequence goes on from NC_136510.1 coordinate 36,865,009, forward strand.
TTGACACTTATTTTTGATGAAGTAACCAAAATAATCGCGACCTCTTACTAAAATAATAACTTCCATACATTGTCTGCTCTGTCTACTTCATTACGAATACACCAATAAAATAACTCACATTTCATCATTTTTCATAATTTTTGGATATGTTGCTAATTTCAAACATCATTTTTTCTGAGTTCAATCACATACTCCCTCTCCTCTTACTAAAATAATACCTTTGAAACATTTCTGGCCTGTTTATTTCATTAGAAACACATTAATAAAATACCTCACATTTCATCATTTTTTATAATTCTTAGATATGTTATGAATTTCGACAATCAAATTTAATGAGTGCGCACATCTAATCGCCCAATTTTTACTAAAATCATAAATTTGCTACATTGACTGGGCTGTTTATTTCATTATAAACACACCACTCAAATAACTAAAACTTTATTTTTCATAATTCTTGGATATGTTACTAATTTTGACAATTTTTCATGAGTTAATCCACATTATCGCCACCTATTACTAAAATACCTTTCAGACATTGTATGGCTGTTTTTTTTTCATTACAAACATGCCTATCAAGTTACTCACATTTGACCATTTTTCATAATTCTTAGATATGTTACTAATTTCGACAATTATTTTTAATGAAGTAACCCAAATAATCGTCCCCCCTCTTTAACCGGCACGATCCCCTTCCTCTTACAAAAATAACAATTTTGATACATCTTCTAGCCTATTTCATTACAAACACACCAATCAAATAACTCACATTTAATCATTTTTCAGAATTTTTTTCATAATTCTTGGATACTTTACTAATTTCGACAATCATTTTCCATGATTTAACACACATAATCGCCCCTCTCATACTAAAATAGCAACCATGCAACATTGTCTAGGGTGTCTATTTCATTACAAACATACACATCAAATAACTGCTAGAAAAGACTTGTCTTGCCTTGATAGGGTTCAAAATAGACTTCGTGGCATGGTGGGAGATGTCCTTTTCTCTTCCCTGCAACCTCTATCTCACAGAAGAGATGTTGTGAGTTTGTCTCTGCTTTATTGTTATTTTCATATAAAGTGCTCAACTGAGCTTCAATCTATGGTCCCCCCCTCGCCAAACTTTCACAAGAAACACTTGTCTAGCTGAAAACACTATCAATAATTCCCCCCACTCTTTATCTGTGCCTGAACCTAAACATAGATTCCATGAACAAAGCTTCTTTCTTAGAACTGCACGCCTGTGGAATTGTCTTCCGTTTTCCTGCTTTCCAGCTGTCTATAATATGGTTGTCTTCAAGTCCAACATGAACAAGTTTCTGATGAGCCGTTCCACTAAAGTTAACAAATTTACCAAACTTCAATTACTAATGATTACTATATTATCCTTTTGACTGCTGTACACTCTTTAATCGTTATCCTTGAGTGGCCTCTTGGCCTTGATAAGTGGTGACGCCTATGTAAAAAAAAAAAAAAAAAATTTTTATATTAATCTAATGGTATTCGACAATGAAGCTACACCCAATGGAGGTCACTTGCATATTTTAACAATGATTGTATATTAATCTAATTGCATATTATAATGATGATTGTATATTAATCTAATGGTATTCGAGAATGAAGCTACATCCAAGGGAGGTCACTTACATATTATGACAATGATTGCATATTAATCTAATGGAATTTGAGAATGAAGCTACACTCAAGGGAGGTCACTTGCATATTATACCAATTATGGTGTATTAGTCTTATGGTATACAAAATGATGCTACATCCAAGGAAGGTTACTTGCATATTATGACAATGATTGTATATTAATCTAATGGAATTCGACAATGATGCTACATCCAAGGGAGGTCACTCGCATATTGTAACAATGATTGTATATTAATCTAATGGTATTCGACAATGAAGCTACATCCAAGGGAGGTCACTTGCATATTATAACATATATACTGTGCAAGAACCTTCTAAATTTTTCAAATCGGACATATACTGCACAAGCACCTTCAAAATTGTCAAATCGGACCTATAATGCACAAGCACCTTTAAAATTTTCCTATCAGACCTATACTGCACAAGCACCTAAAATTTTCAAATCGGACCTATACTGCACAAGCACCTTCAAAATTGTCAAATGGGACCTATACTGCACAAGCACCTTCAGAATTGTTGGACCTATACTTCACCTATGCCATACAATCCCAGGCGATGCTTGGTATTCTGCCAGTACATATACACCAATTTTATCCAATACGCATCTTTTTTTTTTTTTTTTTTTTTTTTTTTTTTTTTTTTTTTTTACTTGGTCTTATGGCTAAGATCGAAGTGTAGTATCTGTTCTTAGAAATAAAGTGGTTTCATCTTTCGCCCCCCCCCTCTCCCACTAAGCCATATTATGCCTCCCACCTTCCTCCCTCTAAATAGAATTAGTTAATATACGAAAAATATATAATACGCATCTTTTTTTTTTTTTTTTACTTGGTCTTTTGGATAAGATCAAAGTGTAGTATCTGGTCTTGGTATTATAGCGGTTTCATCTTAGGAAACATTCAATGTATTTCCACCTACATCGGTTAATTATATCAACCAATTTTTTCCAATCCCAGGCGATGCCGAGTGATCTGCTAGGAAAAATTCCATGAATTTTATATAATCCCAGGCTGTGATGTTTGGAATATGACATCTTGTCTTTAATATACGAAAAATATATAATACCCATCTTTTCTTTTACTTGGTCGTTTGGCTAAGATCAAAGTGTAGTATCTGGTCTTGGAATTATAGCAGTTTCATCTTTCGCCCCCCCCCCACTAAGAAAATAAGGAGGAGGTCACACCTGGGATCTCAAGCTGTAGAGAAACAAAAACGTTTCTCGAAAATAAGGATTTATGCCTATGATGTCACCAAATACATTAACTCTCATTTCGTATTATATTAAACTGTAAGTAAACAAACGCTGATTAATCATATTATGCCGCCAATCTTCCTCCCTCTAAATAGAATCAGGTCATAGTGTAACTAATATAAAAAAAAAAAATGGCCGTTTGTTTTTGTTTTATGAAAACAGACATCGGTCGTCTCATGATAAATATTTTTAAGCATAATTTTTTTTTAATTTAATTATTGTTGCTTATTGTTTTAGTCTCGGATTTTACTATTTTTAACCTGCTAATAACTTTGGTAACGTTTTCATAACGTAAAAGTTCATAGTTTAATTTGTATGATTGATGCATTTTTTTTACCAATAAAAAAAACAATATATGCAGTGTTTTTATATACGGACTGCCATTACAGCTTGCTGGCGTCAAGATCACATGACATGACTCAGCGGTTTCTGAATACAAGTTGACTAAAAAAAACGGGCCTGTGTACACTTTATGTGGTAGAGTTAGGGCCCGTTTTTTTTCTTTTTTGGGGGGTCACTTATAAATAGATTTAAAAATATGTAAAGTTTAACGTTAAATGTCATTTTTTGGGGGGGGGGCCTGCAGAAAATCGTTCAGCTGACCCACTTCTGGTGATCCTTTTTGGCCAAATTTTCGATATTTGTCGTCTGGAGGATGGAGCTTTAATATAATACCAAGTTTGTTCATTTTTGTTCAGTCTGTAAAAAGTTTTTAGCAGACATACACACACACACACACACACACACACACATTTTGCCTTTTATATATTAGACTAGCGGGGAGTACCTGGCGATGCCCGGGTGTTTTGAGGTAAATCAAAACTCCGGGGGTGTTAAATAATAAAAAAAAAAGGTAGGTGAGTATGAGAATCGAACCCGTACCCTTGAGTTGGAAATTAATGTGTGAAAAAAAAAAGCCGTGCTACGTTAATCATTGAGCCACGGCGACAGACAATGTTAAGCAGGTTTTAATTTATTTATTTAACTATAAAAACAGGCGTGCGCAATAAAAAGTTAATTCTGCTGCTTCCATTTGACCTAATTAAGAAGGTCAAATAGAAGTCACGCAGCGTTTGGGTTTGTTTATCCAAATTTGACTGTTTCTTCCCTCAACAGATGTTGGGGAGGGGAAAGCAGCTCCCAATTTTCCTGATTGAATCTGATATACAAGATTGATCAAAGCTGATTGCTTCTGGACGTTTTTCCCGGCGCAATGCCGAGAATACGTCGTTTGAGTTTAGTTTCACTTTATTTATACTAAAAAGCCCGATCAACATGCGAGAAGCCAAAATAGCAATAATTTTGTAAAAATTGACGTAAATAAATCTATATGCTACGCGCTTTTCTAATTCCTAGATATTATTATATAGGACCTATATAAACAGTTTTAAGCGATAGTAACGAACCCGGGACCGTGTGCGAGAAAAGCCTTTTGAAGACACACGAAATGGTCACACACATTTTGCCTTTTATATATATAAACTAGCGGGGGTACCCGGCGATGTCCGGGTGTCTTGAGGTAAATCAAAAACTCGGGTGGGGGGGGGGGTTAAATAAAAAAAATGTTTTGGTAGGTAAGTATGAGAATCGAACCCGTACCCTTGAGTTGGAAATTAATGTGTGAAAAAAAAAAAAACGGGCGACGTTACCCATTAGGCCACTGCGACATACATACAATACACTCACGTTTGAATTTATTTATTAAACTATAAAAACAGGCGTGCGCAATAAAAGTTAACTCTGCTGCTTCCATTTGACCTAATTAAGAAGGTCAAATAGAAGTCACGCAGTTGTTTACCCAAGTTTTGTTTTTTTCCCCCAACAGATGTTGGGGGGAGGGAAACCAGCTCCCAATTGTCCAGATTGAATAACAATTGTCTGATGTACAACATTGATCAAAGCTGATTGCTTCTGGACATTTCCCGGCGCAATGCTGAGAATGTTGTTCGTTGTTAACTTTGAATTAGTTTCGCTTTTTATACGAAAAAGCCTCATCAACATGCGAGAAGCCAAAATAGCAATAATTTTGTAAAAGTTGACGTAAATAAATCTAGATGCGACGCACTTTCCCAAATCGTACATATTATTATTTAGGACCCATATAAACAGTTGTAAGCGATCGTAACGACATCAGAACTGTGCGCGAGAAAAGCCTTTTGAAGACATACACGAAATGGTCACACACATTTTGCCTTTTATATATATATATATAGACTAGCGAGGGGTACCCGGCGTTGCCCGGGAGTTTGTAGGTGTGTGTGAAAAAAAACAGGAGCCCGTGAAAAAAAAATAGCCTTGACGACGCGCAGTCGGAAAATAGTAAAATGTGAAAAAAAAAAAACAGGTGCGCGGTTTTGATTGCCGTGACGGCGATAGCTATTCAGCAGTTAGCATTTTGTGCGGGCCAGTTTTTAATGAGGTCAATAAATCGGTTTGTTTGTTTTTAAAAACTCGTCTCGAAATGAAAGCTACCGTCTGATATGACGAAGTCGACATTGACCAAACGTTACTTAGCTCTCTAGAGACCACTGGCTCTGGGCCTGTGATTAGAGTCGAGTTTCGCTTTTTGTTTATACCGAAAACCGAATGTAACGCATGCCAATGCGGGAAACGTGGAATAATTAACGTTTGAAAGTCAATAAAATTAGACAGGCGAGCTCCGTGGTTAACTGCGAGATATTACAATTTATAGATGATATAAAAAGTTTTAAGAAGTTGTGAAGCAAGCGAGCACTTCTCTGAAAGAAGCCTTTTGTGGACATCGAGGAAAAGCGTACATACATACATTTTCGCTTTTATATATATAAACTAGCGAGGGGTACCCGGCGTTGCCTGGGTGTTTGGGGGTGGGGGTGGGTAAAAAAAAAAGTAAGTATGAGGATCGAACCCGAACCGCTTAGGCAAAGTTGTAAATTAAAGTGTGAAAAAAAAAAAAACGTGCGACGTTAACCATTGCTCCACCGCAACATGCTTACGGAAACACATTTGAATTTATTTAGTTACTTGGATTTAGCAGGTGCTCGTTTTAATGAGTTAATGAGGTCAAGTTTGACTGCAGGATTACATTTACTGCTGAACGCTTTTTTTTTTTTCTCAAGACGCTATAGGAAAAAGACTAACCCACATGCGGCGAGCGACAAATATTGAATATTTATCTTCCCGAAATCGAGCAAATTAAATAGACAGGCGAGCTTCGTTGTTAACTGTGAGATATTACGATTTATGTGATATAAAAAGTTTTAAAAAGTTGTGAACCGACCGACCGCTTCTCTGAAAGAAGCCTTTTGTAGAGACACAGAAAAAGCGAACACACATACATACATTTTCGCTTTTATATTTATAGATAGATAACAGCTTTATTAGGTACTTTTTTAAGTTCTCTTAAGGGGAGATAATCTTGGAAGCTTATCCATAACATTTGCTCCTGCTAAATAAATTTACCATCCATATTGTTTCAACATCCTGCTTATTCCCTGGAAATGGCAAATCGGTTGGCCTTCTAAGATTGGTGCATTAACAGTTTCCTCAACATAGTTGGGCATCTTTTTGCTTTAATCAATACTATGGGCACTGTAATGTTTCCCTGCTATTTTTCTAGTTAGACATGATACAGGAGGAACCATGTAAAGGGGGTTAACATACTAAGTGAAAGTGTTTTGGTGAAACGAACTGGATTCAAACTTTGTGGTTGTTAACCAGTTGGTTACTGTCACCTCCCAGACATTATAGTGCTAGTAATTTGCTATTGTAATATGCAAGGCAGCCATCTTTGAGTTATCCGTTCTTTTAAGAGTTCCATTAAAGGGTGACAATTGTGGAAGTTTATTGCTTAACGTACAGATTGGAAAACTATCTTATTTTAGGTGCAAAAGGGTCTATGTCTGTTGGTTGGCTGTCATGTTAAGTTTTGAAATAGCATTTCCATTGCTAAATGATTGAAGTGATGCACCTTAATATTGTTTCGCTATATCAATACTTGTCTTATATGAATTGTACTTTAAACTGTACAAGTACCCATTTTTTATAATTTAATCAAGACATTAAAAAAATGAAAATATCGAAAAAAAATGTTATATTGTACGTATCCATTTTGAACTGAAGATCTTCAAAAAAAAAAATTTCACTTAATTTGATCGAGTTTTTTTTTTATGACACGTTTTTATGAGAACGCGTTGAAAGCAGACATCTTGTTTTTTTTTCTTAATTTTCATTTGAAGCTTATAAACGCCATGGGGAGATAACTCCATGCAAAGCGCCGACACTCTTTCCCCATCTTTAATAACTAGCTTTTCTTCCTAAAAATCGAACCTTTTGCTCGGTATCATAAAAATTGTTTTTTCGCTGTAAAACAAAAACTACTTGATGAAATTAAGTGAAATTTTTTTCGGAGAACTTAATTCCATAACAGATACGTACAATTTAAACTTTTTACGATATTTTCATTTTTTAATGTCTTGATTAAACTGTACAAATACCAAAAAATGATATGCATTTCAACATTTTAGAATTTATATATAGAAAGATTTTCTAGTTTCAAGCATTTCAGAAATTTTTTTTTTTTTTTAAACCTTTTTAAAATAGTTTCAACAATAATTAAGAAATATTTCTAAAATATTGTGTATCCTTGACTTCAAGTTAGTTTGAGCTGTAATAACAAATTATAAGAATATTTTTTTTTTGTTAATTTCAAACTTATGCTTCCCTGCAGGCCCTGCATGGTCATCTTGAAATCCAGTGTCAATAAATACTTGTCATAAACCGTTCTCATAATCAAATTTTCATTCCATTCATCCATTTCAATCCTTTCATAGTATTCTTCGGCAATCTAGTGACAATATATTCATCTCATTAATTTGTATCCTTGAGTGGCTTTTGGCTTTAAGTGGTGACTCTTTAATTCAAAAACTTTTTTTTTTTTTTTCGGAGATTTATTAACATTAAGTGTCAGCTTTATCTTCTCTGCCGACACAAGTTTAAAAATCCAGCACACTCTGATGTGCATTCTGGTTTACAAAAAATGCTTGAGCAGCACCATCGGCATTTCCTAGTAAGGACATCTCGGGTAATTAGCAATAAATTAAGTTTCTTACAGAAGGCAAAACCTGGAATAGTGGACCTCTTTGAACTGAACAGGATCATACCGCTATATAATAGCAACAAAGACTGATTGACATGAGCATATCCTCGACTGGAACGGACAACACCTACGTAAGCTGTGCCAGGCATATTTGAAATAATGACTGAAAAGTTGAGTTTCTTCTGCCATAAATTTTTGGCTTTCTGCCAAACACGTCACAATGCTTTTAAGTTTTTATTTATGAAACGCAGTATAATGGGAATATCAGAAGAAAAAAAAGATATGTCCGATATGTTTTTTTTTTTTTTTTTTTTTTCTCCACCCTTAAAGGTTATTGTATGCATAATATGTGAAATGGAACAAAGTCAGGACAGTTAATCTAGGTCATACAATTCGGTCAGTTTTATTTTTAGATTTCAAAATGCCATACTGTCTTGCATAATATACAGAATGAATTCCCCACCCCACCCCACATAATGCCACCCATGGAAACGTAAATAAAATCTACAATGCTTTCTGCAATCCAACCATATTTGTTAAAAATAAACTTCAATCTATGCCGGACTTATAAGCTGAACGTCTGTGTGTGTGTGTCTGGTCACGAATAGGCTCCCATATGGTTGACTATTATAGAAACTGATCATATATGATAGAAGATTTATCGAGACACAGGAATGGGTATGTTTGATCTGGCATAATGATGATTCATTAAAATTGGGGGTCCGCGTACGCGCCTGCTCCACAAAGTATGGAAATAAAAATTTTAAAAGTAAAAAAAAAAAAAAAAAAAAACGTTTACAAGTGTTTTTTATATAGATGTACATACTTTGATAAGTATGTTTTAACTTCAATAGGGATGGTATAGTAAAATTGTGGGGTCTGCGTTCGCACCTGGCCTCCATAGAATGGAAATAGGCACAAACTTTAATAACGACTTTTCATATCTATTTGCGTAAGTATACTTTGATAATTATATTTCAGTTTGAAGAAATATGGTATGATAAAATTATGGGGTGTTCGTTCGCACCTGACCTCCATAGAATGGAAATATGTCACAAAGTTTAACAAGGTTATATATATATACACACACACACATACTTCAGAATAAAATTATCTTTATATCCTTTTCATCAACTTTCCTTACTCTGACATTTAAATACTTAAACAACTTTTAATTATGATTTTCCATGTCTCCCTGACTTTAGCAAATAAGGTGTAAACCATTAGAACTATTTACTAATATTTTCTCTTCTGAAGAGATGGTAGACATCGAAATCCTATAGGATAAGGAGTTATATTTCAAATGTATTCTTTGTCTTACATAGAATAATAAAAATCTTTTGATTTGAAATTCAAGCATTTCACATCATATATTTTTAAATTCCTTGATTAACTAAAATTTGAGATATATATAGCATAATCTTGTTGATGCACGGGTTCTGGTTATATCACCGAAGGCAAGCAATGTTGAGCCTAGTCAGTACCAAATGAGTGACTATTTTAGAGCACCAACTTCTGTATGTTAGAAGACGACATCTTTCTGCAAAAGCTTAACATTGTCTCTTTACCCGAGATATATGTGCGATTAGGGACTGCTTGTGATATTCCCTAGACACTTCCTCCTTCAGGGGAAGCTGATTCAACCCACCTAAGGTTAATGCCGCTGGCTATCCCTGACTTGTTCACTGAGTTTTAGTCTTTGTTTTATTTATTTTTATTTATTCAATGATAAGCACATCTTGATATCACATGCAAAAGTTAGACACACTCGTCTCTTCACACTGCCCTGATCTGGATGGTGATAGCCCTCTTTGGTTTGCATATTGTTTAGATAGATGTGATCTTTATTTTTAAGTTAATCCCACACGCAAATGAATCGGGCTTGTGGTCCAGTAAGTGTGAAGCTCATTTAAGATCACACCTACTGATGAGACGATCACCAAAGTGATCTTGCATATAATAGAAAAGTGATAAAACAAAGATTGTTGGACATTCATGACTGAAACTTGGTGGACAATCCAGACATAAACTAATATTTATTTGTACTAAATATGGCTACTTTCCAGAAAGTACTACGAATCTTATTAGTGATTCACTGGGTGACATTTTTGGAAGGAGGAGACATTTTATGCAGCAAAATAAAATATCTTAAGTGAAAAAGAATAAACAAAAACAAATATGCATCATTTTTTGTTGTGCGGGGCGCATCTCTTCCTATCATTAAAATTCAATCTTTTTTAAATGTTGAGACATTATGTTGAACAAAGATGGTGGCAGTAAATCAAATCGAAGAATCAATGCAGTCACAATCTCGGGTGTTGAGTAATTCTTGGTAACAAAGATGGCAGCGAAAAATTAATGTAGTCACAATTCAGTTGTTTCGAGAAGGCGGTTGACAGCGAACTGAATTGAATTGCAAATTTGATATCTTTTATAATAACGTTCGAAGCTTCTGATTGGTTGATTGTCATAACCGTGGTTATAAAAACGATCGTTGAAATCATTGGAGTCATCCCCTCACCATTAATCAAAAACATTTTAACATTTTTTGCATAGACCGAATATTCTTTTTACCAAAAATGGATAGATTGCAGAAAGGATTGTGAATTTTAACAATTTCATGGGTGTCATTTTTGGCAGCTCATTCTAGGTGACTTGACCCTGTGTTAAACTTTCAAAAAAAAAACAAAAAAACCCATACACACACGTAAATACATTATACCTTTTATCTATAATACCACTAATACAAGTTTAATTTTTTTTTTTTTTTAATGGTGTATCGTAGTATTGATTAAAATCACAATGTTGTGAATACCATGGTAACTCTGTTTGCAACTCCTCAAATAGTTGTGATACTATCAATGTGTCCCCCTCTCTAACTGTTAGGAAGTTAAAAAAAAATCTATCACAAAACAAAGAGTAAATACGTTTATCAACACAACAAAGGTTTAGGAAGTTGTTCACCAAGGCACACAATGGGAACTAAAATAGGATTGTTAATCAAGGTGTGGCAGTGATTATGACAAAAGGGCCAGACAATAGAGGTCAGTATATTCAGAGTTAATGTATGGGCAGTTTTAGGAGTGGTAATGGGTTTTGGGACCGTTTACAAACGGTCATGGGTTTGCAATGGTCGAGGACAGTTTTCATTTTGACACGGTTGAAAGCAGGTTGTGTGTGGAACAAATCAGGTCAGCTGATGTCAACTGACAAAGAGACTTCAACAGAATATATAGATGTAGATGTTAACATTTAAAGGGTTATTTCCCACTATGGTGTCACACACACAACTGACATCCATAGAATGTTTTCTGTGTTTTCTTTTGAATTGTTTTTATTTATTTTTTACACTTGTGAACCTGTATATGCCCCACCCTTGGCAACTGTCAATGTGAGAGACGATGACGTAACCACAAAAGATGAAAGAATAAGACCATGGAGACATTATTGGGGTCAACATGTGTTGTTGAACGAAAGAGCACACGTAGTTTCACACTGTACATAAACTTGAAACTTGCTTATGAATACCTTTTTTTTTTTTTTTTTTTTTTTTTTTTTAAAAAAACAAATTTTATCACCGCCAACAATGCATGTGAATGCATAAAATCTAGCTTTTTAAAATGGGGCACTCGGAATAAGGTTAATTGTGAATGAAGGTGGCCTTGGAAACAGTAAATAAACCTATAATTCTTTCTGAAAGAATTAGGTAATACCTAAGAGAATAAACCTTCTTTGGCGGAAATACCCTTTTGCAAAAGTGCATTTTTATTTATTTATTTTTTGTATGAAGCCTATTGGCTTGCTTATCTGGCTTTCAGGCTATGATGAAGGGGTAGTATCTCTCCTGAGGAAATTTAATTTTTTTTTCTTAATACATTGCATTCCTTTTGGGAGAGCTAGAGTTCTGCTCCACATTAAAAACCTGACTGTCTCTTCCAGATCTCATAGAAGATGGTAAATAGACACTTGTTCGGTTCTGTTAGCATTGGTGGTATTGATTCTTTTTTTTCTTAGAAAAAGTTACACACAGGGGTACTAAATTGATAACGTTTTTTCCCCCCATCCTCTTTGACAAAGGATGTACACTCTTAATATAATTTTTGACATAAATTCCACATGTAAGAAAACAATGTTTCCTAAACCATTTCTATGGTGATATTTATTTGTTATATATTTAGTTTTGTTTTACTTTCTCTTTTCTAAAAGAATGCAGTTCAATCCGATTGTCTTTGAGGCATTTAATTTTGAAAACCGTTCAAACATTTTACATAGTTTTTATTTATTTATTTTTTTAATTAGGTTCTATTGGGCAGCTGGAAAGATTTTAAAAGGTCAACATTCCATTAAATTTGTTTATGCTTAACTTGTGGGTTTGAGCAGGTTTCATCATTATCGTCGTCGGCATCATAATCACCATCATCGTTGTTTCTATCATCACTCTTTCTTGTTTCAGCAGTGCACAAAATCAGCTCTACAATGTCATGGGGAAAGGGGGGAGGAGATCTCTTCTCATTTCTATAGTTTCTTCCTCACAGAAGAAATGTTGCTAGCCTCTTTCCGTTATGTTCATGGTAGGTGCTCGACTGAGCTCCCATCCCTGGTCACTCCTCCCCTGTAAGATATCCACATCAAGAGCACACCTAGCTACAACTTTGCTTTCTCTTTCTTTACCCAAAATTAAAGAAACTTTCATAAACGTTTTTTTTTTTTTTTTTTTTTTTTTTTTTTTTTCCGAAAATCTGAACAAGATACCATAAAACTGATTCCAAACTGATTACAGCATACTCGTCCTCAAGTCTAATGTATACAACTACTTGGATTATTAATTTCTCTAAAATAATCTGCCCATCCCACCTATTGGTTTCCATTTCTCTTGTGGTGGTGATCATTGTTCTATTGATAAGCTTTTTAATCCTTCTCCTAGAGTGGTCCCTGGGCTTTTATAAGTGGTGACCTATTTATAAAAAACAAAAATATTAAAATCCCATTTTTCTGTAAGCTTAGTATTTAGCTTTTGTTTTTCATGTATTTTTTTTTTTTTTTAATTTGTCTTAAAAAAAATTATAGTATTTGTCGGATGCGAAAATACTGCTAATGCTGTTTGTAAAATTATTTAATGTGCAATCTGGAAGCAAAACATGAACTTTAAGTCAAGTGGAGGAACAAATATAAATACATGCGTGTTCAATATGAATTTATTACTGGAACTGAAACAAAGAAAAATCATTTACTGTTAAAGATTGCTACTGCTGATATTCAGACAGTGACTGCAAAGCTTACATATGCATACACATATGCATACACATGAAATAAGCATATATATTTATATATGTTAAGGCATTACAGCTTGCATAGCTTATGTATCTAAAAAGCTATGCAAGCAGTAAAAGAAAAAAAAACCTTCCAAATTGTGAATGAATTGGACTGTCGGTAAGAAGGACTATCTCTAGGTTGATGTGACTTTTGTTATTTGGTTTTTATGTATATTCTTAGTGCTGATGAATGCCCCACTGCTATAAGAATTAAAAAAAAAAACATGTAGAGAACTATTCATAAAAATGTCAGTAAATGGCTGAAACAACTTTACGCTTTTATAGCAAATAAAATTCAACCTATTTTGAGATGAGCATAAAAATAAGTACCTGTTCCCAGTAAAGTGTGTATATCTATCTATATATATATATGTGCCGAGTCATAGAAATTTCCAGGTTGGTATCTGAGGGCGCATTAATCCACTGGTAGACCTGCACTCCCAGTCTTTAAGACATGCATCTTGGAGAAGGTAACTCTGATGTAAAAAAAAAAAAAAAAAAAAAACCCTGCGGTCTATTGTATACTATGTCCTGTGGCAGTTATTTGCACCAACAAAGGTTAGCAATAATATCAAAAAGTGTGGTTTGTTCTACACAAAGCCTTTACCACTATAAACAAATATTCTGTGTGGATTTCTGGGCAACTTAGTTGTTGTGGCAGAAGCTCCTACGTTGAAATCAACGGGAGAGTCCATCATATATAACATTTTTTTAGTATTATATCGCTTCACTGGGAACAGACATTCATTTATGCTCATCCAAAAAGTTCAGTTTTATTTACTATATAAGCGTACAATTGTTTTTGCCTTTTACTGATATTTTTATACATAGTTTTTTTTTTTTCTATTCTTGCATGGACTGCTCATCAGTTCTAAAAATATACATAAAAATCAAACAACAAAAAGTGACCTCAGCCTAGGGATATTCCTCCTCTCAAACAGTCTGTATATTTATGATTTAAAATACTTTTGGAAATAAGGTACGATTATGAATATCTCCAGTATCAATCCTTATACACTGAAATTTACTCCAAAGAGAGGAGATATAATACGTGAAAAATATTTGGAATCACACCCTTCCCCCTTGCTGTTATTTCAGATAATTTGAAACCATAGCAAGTTTTAGTCCCCCTCTCCTTCAAGGTTTTGGGGAATATCAGATATTTTGTAATTCATATGCAAAACTAGGAAAACAAATGACTATGATTGAAAGCTTTTATGACTGTAAAAAGAAAAGTGCCAAAAATAGACTCTGAATGATCCCTTTAATGTGCAATCTTAAGGGCGAATGTCACATAGCCCATTACACAGTTCAGGTCATTACATTTCCAACAAGCCTTCATTAAATTCTGATCAATAGTCGCTGGGATTTGGAACTTATAAAATTACCAAAAAAGGTGGTGTGTGTGTATGTGTATATATATATATATATATATATATACTGGTAGCCAAATTGACTATTGAAATGCTCAAATTTTTTCAGTCCTTTTGAAAATTATTATACTGTTCTGTGGTTAAAACTTTATGGCGATTGGAGAGAGAAAAAAAAAAAAAAAAAAAAAAAGAACCTATATTTTCAAAACAATAAAATATGCCCAAATTTGCATATATTTGTATGTATATATATGTGTGTGTGTGTGTGTCCTGCAGGCCAGCTTCAGTTTTATTGCTTTGGTTGTTTTCCTTGTGGCCTTGCTAAGCCACTAATATATATATATATATATATATATATCAAAAAGAAAGAAAAAGCGATTTTATATCAGCCTCATCATTCCCCCCCCCCCCATATTTGTGCACATATGAAAAATTCCAAAATCTGATAAAATCCCATAGAAGGTTTTAATTCTGAGCAAATCTGGAGCTATTTTGGGATTTCTTGGGTCAAAAACCTCATCCAAGTGAATTTTCAGGGTCCCATCATGTTCCAAACAGAATAATCAACCTTAGAATTTAGTGTCTCTAGTGATGCTTGGTTGAACAGAGCTGGGACTGAAAAGATAACAAAATGCTAAGATCTTATGTACGACATTAAAAGAAACTGGAATCTTGGGAAGATCTCCATTATTCCATTAATTATATGAGCAACCGGACTCCTGAATAAGAATTTCAAAAACTACCTGGTAAATATAACCAAATTCAAACAATTGCATTTAAAGAGACTGTTAGAATCTTAAAACAATCTCTGTTGGAATGCATGAGATAACAGGAGAATGTTTGGCATTTGGTAAGATGTTTCATCTCCAGCTAGAATGTAATTATAAGAAAATTGAAAAAAAAAAAAAAAAAAAAAAACTTAAGATATTCAAGAACATATAATAATTAAAATGTTGGCCAGGTGACATCTTGCACGATTTTTACAAAATGGAAAATACTCTAAACCGGAAACCACTTGGAGTTACTTGCTCAAATTTTCAAGATTTCTTAGTTTTTGTAATATCCATCTGTCGTGTAAATTACAACAAAATCTGAGATGATTTGAGATGGAATGTATCCATATCGCTTAAAAACAGCTGTTGCATGTCGGTCCTTATTCCTTTTTTTTTTTTTTTCTTTTTTTAACAAATCGTATTTTTCTGAAATTTAATACAATTACTTGCAGTATTGTTTGTTTTTTACGTTAATCAAAATAAAAGTGTTAAAAATCATAACCTACTTTAAAAAAAAAAAATGTTAATTTAAAAGAAATTACACCTGAATGTGAAATGCCACGGGCAGACGATATGTTGTCTGACAAGTTTATAAATTTACTGTTAAGATTTATTGCTAGCGAGTCTCGTTCAGTTGATAAAAGTCTGTTTTGTGTGTGTGAAATTAATTTACTGGGACCTCCCACTCTGGTTTTGAAATTAACACAGCAAGTCTTATGTGAATCAATGAACCTTTTATTTATTGGTTCGTAGCGTTTGCTAAATTGGAAATGGTGATGCGAAGTGGGTGGGGGGGATACAAGGGTTTGTAGTTTCCTGCCTTGCCTGTTTATTTACATTTGATTCGTTTATATCCCCCCCCCCCTCAAGGCAGCTCATCTATATAGCGTATATCTCTGCATGATTTACCACTAGTGTAAATTATGAGAAAACGGTCTTTCCTTATTAGATGTTTGCATACTCGTTCTTATAGAAACACATTTGCTTGTTCACGCACAGCGGCATTCAAGTAAGCATTCAAGCACATTCGTTTACACGCACAAACATTGAAACACATATTGAGATAGGCTCAGAAAATTGCGCTCATAAATTTGTGCGCATCTGAACGCACATGAAAATTTGCACACCAATAGGTACATGCAAATTCACGTGCATCAAAACACTTGCAAGTTTGCACACGGGAATGCAAGCTTCAATGCAGTTTTTTGCCACACAGAAGAGAGTAGAGAGTATGAACCACTTGATATCCAGCTGTATGGTTCTGCTGAGAACGACTACTACACAAAGAGACACAATAGAATGTGTGTAAATATCGCCACAGGAAAATCTGTAAAATAATTGAATATCAAATATAACTGCAAGTCATAAGAACAGGTATCAGAAATTGAAAATAAGTCATACACCATTAAGTATGACTATGAAATTCCTACGTACTTAGAAAATGGAGCTATTATCACTGACATACTGATATGGGGTAAAGAGAAAGAAGCAACCTTAGTAGAAGTTAGTGCCCCCCCCACCCGATGATGCTGAATTATACAGAGCTGAAAGGGAAAAGATAACAAAATACCAATGTCTTATGTATGACATGAAAAGAAACTGGAATCTTAGGAAGATCATCATTCTAGTAAGTTTAGGAGCAACTAGACTCATGAAAAAGAATTTTAAAAATTACTTGACAAATATACCTGGTAAACAAAGTGCAGGAGAGATTTAAACAATTGCACTTAGAGACAGAATCTTGAAAATCTGTTAGAATTTCTTAAACAGCAAAGGTTTAAATCATGCCACTCCACATCTTCAAAACGGACCCCAACTCTATTCAGTTAGCTGTATTCAGTTAGCTGTATTCAGTTGCTGTTCACTGTTAAATGGAGACGAGGGCTACAACATCTTGCCTCCACAATTCACCTGATTGTATAACCCTATGGACTATTGTGTGTGGAGCGCAGTTGAGAAAGACATCAAATGTACTGATTGCAACATGAGCTGATTGCCAGGATTAAAGTGGTTTTATGGCTGATTTCAAAGATCACCATGAAGGCCATCTGCTTCAGCTTCAGGTCGTGACTATTTTCAGTCAAAGATCTTGTAAAAGATGCATTTTGACTTTTGATAATACATTATTTATTAGCCAAAATATGATTTTCATTTCTTTTCTCAAGTGTTTAATCGATCATGAGCAGTGTGTGTGTGTGTGTGTGTGTGTGTGTGTGTGTGTGTGTGTGTGTGTGTGTGTGTGTGTAAGATAGGTATGTTTATTTATTTGCATGTACAGGATTCACCACTAAAGTAATGTAAAATACAGTTGCTAGGCATAAGAGGTCCAAAACATTTCAGATACTTCCAACTTTTGCGGAATTTTAACAATAGCTTAGTTAATAGATATTTCCCAAATTTCAGTTTCTTTAAAGTTTTTAGGCTCATAATTTGGACTCGAGCTTATACTGGAAAAGTCATATTAGCATCAAAATTGATCCGTAGTCATTAGATGCCAATTGAGCAAAACCCTGAATTACAATTTTCTTGTAAGAACCCCCCCCCCCTTCCCATAACCTTAAACTTTAAATTTGAGACATTTTTTATCATCGGACAAAGGAGGGATTGGACCTAGTATTTCATGTCCGTTCATTTGTTTGCACTTTTCTCAATAACTACGCCTTGGATTTAAAAAAAATTTTGCACAAACATTAGTCATAATGAAAGTAAATTTTTCCCAGAACGGATTTTCCGACACAATTCTGCCCCCCCCCCCCCTCTCCGTGGTAAGGGGTAAAATTGCCCCCAAAGCGTTCATCTGTTCACACTTTTCTCAATAACTATGCTTTGGATTTTTTTTTTTTTTTTTTCTTAATTTTGCACAAACAATAGTCATGGTGAAAGTCAATTTTTCACATATGATGGGGGATCCTGCCTGCTCGGCTTGATTAAAATCAAAATCATGTAGTGGATTTAGATCCAAATTGGAATAAGATTTAATAGCATTATATCTTGATTTTAATCTTTGTAAGGAAGCATAAAAGTGGTTCCAAATTTTTCTGTTTAGAGGGAATTCATTTTACCTATCCTGGTTGGTTGGTTGGTTGGTTGGTTATTTTTGTTTTATGGCATATCAACCCTTTTCAGGTTGTTTAATGCTGAATCCAGTTATTTTGAAGAAAAAATTTTTAATAGAATATTTTTTTTTTTTTCAAGTCAGTTTCTATTTAACCCATAGTTGGGACCCTAACAGGTACTACTACCTCCGGGTCAAAGTGGACCTGAGAGCAATGGCAATTAAAGGGTGACTCCACATTCCCTAAACCCCGCAAGCTGGGGCCTTACCATCTGATATAGTTTAACGTCATATCCAAGACCACCTATCCTGGAACGGGTATTCTTATATGGTTAGTTCGAGAAAATGCCAGCAGCATGCTCGATTAAGAAAATTCAAAAGTAAGGTCATAATATTTGTATATTACAGAAGATTATTCAAAATTAAGAACGGTACCGATGGTGTTCTGATCTTCTGTTATATATGTATATAGTTTTGAAATCCCTGAAATAACATTAGGACTATTGTGAATTCATGGAAGCAATTTGATTCATTTTATTTATTTACTGATAAAATAATTTTTTAACGGAAGACTAAAAACAAAAACTTGTTTGTTTTTTTTATAGTTTTCGAAGTACAAAAAAAAAAAACTTTTAAGACACACACACACATATATAATGACTCGGGATCGCCTATGAATTTAATATTCCCTTGACATTTCCTCCATTAGAAGCAGGTTCCAACCACCTAGGGTGAATGCCGCACAACAAACATGTATTCTTCACATATTTATGAGTTGCAACCATATTATCAAAATGCTGTTGGGTTGAGTATTTTTATCTCCAATTTTTTCCAAATGCTCATTTCTGATAAGCATCCGTAATTTTATTTATTTTTCTTGCCTTTTAGATAAACAATGCAACAAGCTGTTTATTTTGATAACATGGGTTTATTTTTTAAAATGCTATACATCTTAAGCATTTTAGGAATTCATTGCTGTTTGTTTAATTCTAAAAGAAATAGTTAACGCCTCGCTTTGGTCAACTTGCGATTAAGTATATTGCACTATTCAACCCCAGACTAGATTTGCTGGTATAAAACTAATTGGATATAAGTGCCACTAACTGGCATATTATAAACTGCTATTAGAAAATGTAACATAAAGGAGTGTTTGAAAAGATCTCACAGGGAAGCATGATTATACAAATTTTAAGTAAAAGGTGTAATGATAAAATTGTCGCCCTCAAGAAAACAACACTACAGCTTTATTTTAAAACTTATTGAAAAAAAATCAATTCGGTTAACTTGATTATGTAGTAGAGCTAACATCTATTCAATGTAGCCACCTTCAGCCTCAATCACCGCCTTGATACGGATCTGGAACTGGAAGCATGCCTTTTACACAAGCACTGGCGGGAGCTAAGCAAATACTCGGTGGATGGCGGCGATCAGACTGGCTTTGGTTTTGTGGAAGTTCATGTTGGTGATGGTCTTGACGTATGACCAAACGAAGTAGTCCAGCAGGAGAGGAGGTGGGGGAGGAGGTGGGCCAGTGAGAGAAGGGTACAAAGTTGTAGCACTCCTTCTGAAGCCAAGCGTGGGTCTCTTTGGACTTGTGGGCTGGTGGTGCTGAGTTCTCTGCCACACTCAGGATCTGCCATCAGCCACCTGATTGCACCAGGGGACCACCACATTCTTCAGCACATCCAGATACACTTTGGTGTTGACTTTTAAGCTGACTTCGAAGATGTGAGGTAACATGATGTGGCCCTCACTTGAAATCACACCAAAGACCATAACTGTGGGTGGGAACTTTGTTTTCATCACCCTGGGCACGTCCCTGTTATTTGTGGCAATCGAGCAATGCATTTTGAGGGTGCTGGCAATGGTCTTGTTTGCATAACTTGGATCGGTAGAGAGCATGAGTTGTACAGCGGCACATCTCCGATCTCGCTTGTTGAACATTGTGTCACTTTCTGACATGATAGAAGGCTCCTGTTGCTCTTAGGATCTATACACAACTGGCCAACTAGTAGATGGTCTGCAACAAAAAAACAAAAAAAAAAAGTTTTTCATCAAACAGAAATGGAATCATGTCATGTTTTCTAAGGCAACAATTTTATCGTTCCATCCTGTGCAACAATTTCATAAGGTTCAGAAAACAATCACTAAGCAAAGTAATTTTATTAAGTCTAACTAGTGGTATTTATCCAGTGTTGCCTGTGTGGAGGTATATTGCTGGTCAGAAACATTTCCTAATATTGTCTTGTTAACAAGTTTTGCCTTGAAAAACAAGCTCAAAATTTGCAATATGAGATCAAATTTGTTAGTGCAGTGCTGTTTTTGTTTTAATCACTCCAGAGTATGAAGTCACTAGTACAGAGCTAAAAAAAATACTATCTTATGGTTAGATACTTGCAAATAAGTGCTTGATGGATAGAAAAAATTACTTATGAAATGTGAGAACTATTTAGGAGTTTTGCATAGTGCTGAACTCCAATTTAAATATGTTAAGGCCTTGGGAACTTTTGGGGCTAAGTGGGGGAGGGGGACAAATGATGGACTTAGTCATTTCTTTTTTTTCCTGGTGCAGAACTCCAATTTACATATGTTAAGGCCTAAAACTGCACGGTTTGTTCATTTTCACCAGGATTTGACATCCTCCTGGGGACTTTTGGGGCTAACGGGGGGGGGATGCTGAACTTAGTCATTTTTTTTATGCTCCGTTCACTGTGCACTCACGGAGGACCATGCATGCATACTTGTTTTTCTTCAAAGTAATACTCCTTGATTCCTAAGAGAAACTGGACTATACAAAAAACTAGGACGCTATATACAAAGAATATGTAAATAACGAACTAAGTCCTTATCAAATAAACCAATCATCTTGACTGGCACGACAAAGATTAAAACAAAAACATGACGGCATTAAATGACCATCAAGGTTGAGATGGCGTTAAATAAACCAACCAACCAATACTCCTTGAATCTATCTCACATTTTCCCATAATTCCTTGTCACGCTTCTATATACTACTGAAAGAGCCCTCTCTTTTTTTATGCCCTCAACATCATTGTTATGACCCTCTTGGTTTCTTTGATGACTTCCTTGAATCTCAGACATGTTAAAGTCAACGTTTTGCTTTATGGATGGATGTTTATCTGTAGGAATTATATGGACCAATCGGATTATTCTAGAGAGGTGATGAATAACATGCGCTGAATTGTGATGCAAGAGTTGTGCAATCTCTAACCAATCCTCTTTCGAGTCGGCACAAATCCAGGACAACTAGAAACAATGTAAAGGTAAGCAGAGGGCACATAAAGCACCTGCTACTGATCCAGCTCAACAATGCTTAACTTCGATGATCTAGTGGGAACCATTCTGTCAATGTGATTATGCCGTATGTTTTACATTATATATATATATATATATATATAGGCAAATGCGGCGCACGCATTTTTGTATAATCAAGAAAGGCTTTTTTCACCGGGCTTCTCGGGGGGGGGGGGTATACTATGTCTTTGTATACTCCCTAGATCATAATATGTACGATTTGCGAATGCGCGTCACGTCTAGGTTTATTTATGTCAACTTTTATCAAATTTTTTTCTATTTCGGCTTCTCACGTGTTTGCTTGGCTTTTTTCGTATAAAAGCAAACCTGATCTGAAGCAAAGGCTGGGAACGTCCAGAAAGCAATGTGGGGCGGCACTCCTTATATCAGACAATTGCTATTCATATGGACACTCTCCTCTTTATGTGTAGCTGGTTTCCCCCCCCCCCCAACATTTTGGCGAAACAAAACCAAAATAACTACCCCGCAGTAAAAGTTCACTGCGGCACTTCTATGGCGTGATCATTAAAATCGCGCACCTGTCAATTTAACTTTTTGATCGTTAAAATTGAACTGTTTAGTAACCACTCGCCCATGAAGGGAGAGTAAGTTGTCAGGGTTTTTTTTTTTTTTTTTTTTTCACTTTTTTTTCCACCTTCACCTCAACATTCCGGGTTTGATCCTACCTACTTCCCAAAACTTTTTTGTAACCCCCCCCCCAACACACACACACCTACAAACACCTGGGCAACGCCGGGTACCCCCGCTAGTAAGGATTAAAACATGAAAAGAAACCAGAAGGAATAAGATAACACGTGTATTGTAGAAAAGATTAAAAAAAAATAAAAACTTTTTGTGTTTTTACATGGAAGAATTTTTATGATTATGCTGATGATCATCATCTGGTTTTGGTATTTAGGATGAAGTGACTATATCAGACTCCATAGTAGACAACACCAGTTAACGTTTTATGCCTACTGTCCATGCAGTTTAATTGACATCAGTCAAGTTGCATTCAGTTATAGCATATTTTGCACCCTTAAGTCAAGTTTTATCTGGTCTACAATACTCCTTACAATACCTGGGATATCTAGGCATATTATAAATTTCATATAAGAGGTTGGACCCTGTATTTGACCGAACCACCTAAGTAGCCAAATTTAAAATTATGAATGCTTTATGTATTTTGGTGCTTCAGGTGGTTTGACCATGTACGGTGTGCCACATCTTGCATTAACTCCATATCCTGCTTTGATCTTCCAGGCAATACATAGGAGATAATTACAAGAGTTATCAAACTTGCTAAATACTTCTCGGAGGTAATGAAAAAAAAAAAAGATGATCAACTTGATACGGAGCTATTTCTGGCATACAACAATCTTCTTTCGCCCATAGCTCACACAGCATGCTCCGTCCTTTATTTTCCAGACTGACTTTACCTTGTATATTATATTTTATTTTTCTCATTTTTCTTGATGCTTTGTGATAAAAACTTTTAAAGAAAGAGGTACCAAATTAATTAATTTCCATGATAATCTGTTATATATATATATATATATATATATATATATATATATTCAATCAATTTATGCCTCTGTTCTTAAGTTCAACTTTTTATCTTCACTGATCAATACATATACTTATTGATCCGATTCTGACCAAAGGAAAGGTTGTTTGAATAGGCTTATCCAACAATGGAAAGGGAGGATTGCCCTTAACAGTTTCACATTATTAAAGGTTTATTCATGGAAATGCTAATAAAGCGACTGTGCTTTTTTTTTTTTAATGTTTTTTTTTCTTTTTGTTCCTTTTTTGTTTCTTTGTCTTTTTCGTTCCTTTTTTTTCTTATTCTTATTGTTTTAAATTTCTTTTTTTTTCTTCTTTTTCTTTTTTCTCTTCAAAAAGGATGCCGATTTCCTTTCCTACTTCAGTGTTTTAGCCCCGGTTAATTAAATCTGTATCAATAAGATGATGAAACAGCTTCGCGTGTGCATGCTTTTTTTTTTTTTTTTTTTTTTTTTTTTTGTGTGACTATACATTAAATTATTTATCATTGATCGGATTTTTATTGAATTAAAAGAAAAATGCAATGTCACAAAATAAAAACATTTTTTTTTTTTAATTTTATTCTTATTTAAAAAAAAAACATAATTACGAAATTAAATCTGCCAGAATTTCAGTTTCTCAATCTTGAAATAGGGTGTGAATTTTAATCTTTTGAATTGTCATTCTCTAAGCCCTTCCTTCATCTGAGCAACGCCAAGTAAATATAGATCGTAAAAAGTATTAGGGTTCTTATTCTTTTCTATTCAGAATGTCAAATTGAATTTTGTTGCTTTCATTGCTATTTTAAAACTAAGAGAAAAAAAAATTCGTGACTGTGAGGATCTATGGATTCCAACTGTGATGGAGCGACCAGAAGACTGTTATCAAAACGCTAGTCTGATGTGTAACGACAATTGAGTAGCTGAATCAATGGAGAGACTGAAACGAAACAAAATATTTAGTATTTCTCATTAATTAAAAAAAAAAAAAAAAACTACAATGAAAGCAAATAAAACTGGTTTAGTTTATGGTTAGTGCATACAAAAGATGGGGGGGGAGCTAAGTGTTAACAATTCTTATCGTCTGCTTGCCATTCTCATCTTAAATAGACTTCTGTCTGTTTGCTGGAATCTGAGCCATGTTTTATTTAATACTAGCGAGGAGTACCCGGCGTCGTCCGGGTGTTTGAAGGTGTGTGTGGTTTTGGGTAAATCAAAACACCCGGGTGTTTGTGCCGAGGGGGGGGGGTAAAATAAAAAGAAAGTTTTGGTAGGTAAGTATGAAAGATCGAACCCGAACCCTGGAGTCGAAGTTGGAAATTAAAGTGTGAAAAAAAATGTGCGACTTTAACCACTGGGCCACCACGAAATAGTAACGGAAACATGTTTGAATTTAAGTATTAAGAATTGGCAGGTGCCCGTACTTAATGACTTAATGAGGTCAACTTTGATTGCGGGGTAATATTTTATTTACTGCGGGGCAGCATTTTTTATTTTTTGTTTCCCCAAGATGTTGTGGGGGAAACCAGCTCCCCATAAAAAGGGGATTGTCCAAATTGAATAGCAATTGTCTGATATAAGGAGAAACTTCACCTTGATCAAAGTTGATTGCTTTCGGACGTTTCCGGCGATCGCGACCGGAACATGACCGCTAGAATTTGTTTCGCTGTTATTATATGAAAAAGCCTAATCCACATTCGGAGATCGAAAATCTTTTCAAAGTCAAGCAAATTAAATAGACAGGCGACCCCCGTTGTTAAATGGTAGATATTATGATTTAGACGTGATATAAAAAGTTTTAAGAAGTTGTGAGCCGACCGATCGCTTCTCGGAAAAAAAAAAGCCTTTCTCGGACATACATAAAAAGAGAACATACATACATACACACACACGTTTTCCCTTTTCTATATATAGGCTAGCAGACTTCACCATCTTGCTATTGCTCCATAATTTAATTGCTTGAAATCATTGAATTGGAACTAACTGATAAGAAAAAAGACAAAACGCTCGCTCGAAGATAACTCTCTCGGCCCCCTTCGCTCTGTTTTAATAATAATAGAATCTTTTTATGTCTATATTAAAAGTGAAAGAATTTTTTTTAATTTTCAGTTATTATTGAATGGTTTCATTGACTTGTAATTCTGTAAAATTAGATTGGGGGGGGGGGGTATATTTATTTTATTACCTTTTTGTAGATAGAATAAACCAAGACTTTTTTTTGATTCTTAGACGATTCTAAAAATCTTTATACTAAACTTGGTTGATTGGACAGTCAGTTCATCACACTTAATGTAGAGATAGCATCTTTTAGATGTGTCTGTACATCTATGTAAAAGACTGTCACTTGTAAGTCGATTTGTTAGACTCAAATTTAAAGATTTTTCACCTGTCTGATCCCTAGCAGCCAAGAGCGATGGGCAGCCAATCCTGAGACCAGCAGCAAACACTGCAAATCTGTAGACAAGTTATATTGACATCAGTTTTGATGGTGCGTAACCACATCTTCAGCTGGCCTCTCGGATATCTTTGCCAACCTTGGAGTGGTTCTGGAACTATTGTTTTGTGGATGAACTCTTCTGGCTTGCGACACATAGCATGGCTAAACCAGTAAAGTTTCCTTGCGTTCCGATTTGAGTGGTAGCATCGATTTATTTATTTATTTATTTTTTTTATTTTTATTTTTTTTTAATATGGCCATGGGAACACAAGAAAAATCTGACTAAATGTAGGTGTATAACCATGCCAGCCTCTTGACTATCGCTGACCCACCAAGACTCGCGTGACATGGTCTTCTTCATTTACAACTTTTTACTCTGGCCATGTCATTCATTTCTTTTGTATGAATCGGATGATTCTATTGTTGGCATTGGTTTCTCCGATATCTTTCTAGTTAGAATTCTTTCTAGAATGACATTGAGTACTTTCAGGAGGAATCACATGAAGGTTGCCAACATCCCAAATGAAAGTGCTTCTGTGGAACGAATTGGATTTGAACTTGACACACTATGGCCGTCAGTTCCTTTTGTCAATCACTTAGCCATCGTCATCCCGCATCCTGAGCGTGTTGACTCTAGTTTAAGGATATCACCAACAACACAAGCACTAGTTTACTTCATTTGCCTATTTTGTCCTTAAGAACTCTCATTTCGTGACTGATGAGTTCAACAAAGGTAGAAAAATTTTCACTTATTTTGAGTTTCAATCCTCTCAGAATATTTATCGTCATTTAACTGCTAATTTATCTTAATCCTTATATTGGAGTGTTTTTGGTGCTTGTGCAGTATGGGATTTCAAAACTGCATTTTTTTTTTTTTTTTTTACATAGGCGTCACCACTTATCAAGGCCGATAGGCCACTCAAGGATAAGGGTTAAAGAGTGTAGAGTAGTCAAAAGGACAATATAGTAATCGATAGTAATGGAAGTTCGGTAAATTTGTTAACTTAAGTGGAACGGCTCATCAGAAATTTGTTCACGTTGGACTTGAAGACAACCATATTATAGAAAGCTGGAAAGCAGGAAAACAGAAGACAATTCATTTTACATTAAAAAAAAAAACAACAAAAAAACACTATTCCATATGTGTATGTTGTTGGTGAAATTAGTAAAAATTACAAAAACTATAGAAAATGATGCAGTAGAAAAGATCTGAGAAGAAAAAAAAAAATTAATGTAGATGCTAGTGGTCTGTCATTTTTTTATTTGGGAAATAATGAATTTGTACAAATCATAGATTTCAGTTACCTCCCCTTGATTTTAAGTATTCTTCAACATTAACCAATATGATAAAACTCTATAATTCAAAAAATTTTATTTTTTTCCTTGTAATTATTTTTCTGCTCTATCATTTTTCATAATTTTGGAATTTCTACTAATTTCGATATGACACGCAAGTACGTAATCGTGTTTTTATTTGTAATCCCATTATACTGCACAAGCATCATGTTTTTGTTAGCCTTGATAAATGATGACTAGGGCTATGACAACAGAATATTCTTTTCACTGTTTTGACTCTGGAGTATATATCCGACACGGTTAGACACAGTTAATCAACCAAGAACCACATCACTCTATATAAAAGCATATGAGATATCAACGGATACACACTCTAGTCAAAACAATGAAAAGAATATGCTGTTGTCCTAGCTCTAGTGATGACCTATTAGAAAAAAGGGGAATAAAAAAAGAACAGAGCTCAGTTGAATAAACAAGTTTTCAGTGAATTTTTGCTTTCTTGTCGGCATACTTGTTTGAAGTCTGATATCTTTCCCTGGTTGAAATGCAAAATGTTTCGGCCGAATGCATTGATCAGCCGGCGACATGAATGATCTAAGGGAGTGGATTACACTCAACTTAAATATTTCTAGAACAATCTCTACCTCTTTTCTATTGTCCTTGGTGAGCAGAGTTCATGTTTTTTTTTTCTTTTTGATGCATTTCTCCAGTTGAATAGTCAACTATGTAAAGCAACTGAATGAATAATTCATCAGACTTGAAATTGCATTCATAAAAAGGAAATGTTCGTATTGTAGGTGACCGGTCAGGCATAATAAATGTAACATTACTGACCAATGATTCAACCGCTTTCTGTCTTTACTTATCAAGCTGTCCGAGTAAGTCTGACGTCAACGTCATTGTTGTTGTTACTACACTGGATGCTGTTTGAAGCGACAAATTCCGTTACAGCTGTTAATGAACTCGTCGTGACCGGTTTATTGATTAATATTCGATCACTAACATTTCGAATAGATGTATACGTTTTTTTGTTTGTTTTTATGCATCTGGATTTTTGCTTAAATTCTGACAAAAAAAGTGAGTAACTCTTTTTTTCTCAATCCACACACACACACACATATATATATATATATATATATATATATATAGATTTTGTTATTGTTGTTATTTTTCAAGCGATACATACGGTTAATATTGGCGCCGCCTCGGAGCTCATTTTTTTTTTATTTACTTAGAAAGTCGCCCTTTTTAATTTGGACGTATATAACATTTTTATTTATTTATTATTTTTAAAACAGTAATCTACGTACACGCGTGTTTCAAGGTTTTTACCTCTCGTCAGCGTAGTTTAACTGTTTCTAGGGATCGAACCTCAGACCATGTTTACCACAGTCCGGTGCCTTAACCGTTAGGCCATAATCCCTAGATTAATTATACTGTTTATTTTTATCGCTTATAAATTTAGATTTTGTTATTGTTGTTATTAATATATATATTCATTATTGTTGTTATTAATATATATATATTCATTATTGTTGTTATTTATATATATATATATATATTCATTTAAAAAGAAAATACAACTTTGTTATATATGAGCCGTTGAATTGCAGTAATTTGCAAAACAGCTAACTTGCATATTTTTTTTAAGCATTCATTTTAATTCCTATTAATTTAATTCTCTATTAGTTTTTTACGGTTGTCTTACGGTCATCTTTAGTTAACAATTACGCGTAATTATATTCATCCAGATATTCTACAATGATTTATATTTGCGTAATAAAGGTTATAGTAAATACAAACCTCTTTCTATATATATTTATGTATGCGTATATATATTTGTTTAAAAAATTTTGCCTACCAAACTTCTTCGTCAGTTTTTGGTCTACAGACATAAAACTTGATATATCGGGTATTCGAACGCATGCAAAACTTTATATTTGGGTTTAGCCCGGGAAAATCTGTGCAAAAGTGTGAGAATTAAGAAAATAGAATTTACCAAGTGATGGTCAAACGAAACGATAGCATTACGAATATGCATGCGTAACGTAATAGCTATTGGTTCATGTTTTAATTTTTAGCCTTGCAGCAAACATTTCTTCATAGCTCGGGCATTAACATCAACTGAAAAAGGAAGTCGTAAGCTAAATGTTTTGGTTTCGATTCTTGGTGGTGGTGCACAAGTCTTTTTTTTTTTTTTTTTTTATCATTACTATATATTGGGTCCAATGATAATGAATATGTAATGTGCATTAATCAAAACATCATATTTAAGCATATTTTACGACCGGGCAAAAAAAAAAAAAAACGCCTTGTAATTTGAAATATTTATTCATTTGTTTCTAACATGTATTGTTTCACAAAACTCAGATATTTGAATTTTCATGAATAGCTTTCATTACTTCTTGCATGAAGCTAAATCAAACGAAATATATCCCACACAACACTCCATTATGCTTATCAGCTGTATTACAAAATTCATAATGATCGATTAATCGGTCAGAGTTAATTCTGAACACACATACCGGATTTTATATGGACAAATATCTACAGGGTTTGGAAGACAAATTTGACATTTTTTAAAAAGAAAAGTACAGACGTCATATCTGGGTTAATAATGGATGCATTATCAAAATTCAAAGTGCATCTTTTATAACATGTTTTGCTGAATACCGCACACTTAAAGAAGCCGCTCTGAGCATCCACTACTTGAACATATAGCATGTCGTCTTTATGATGTCCTCCGAAAGATGACTGGACATAAGTTTGATCCTGGCAATCAGCTCGTCGCAGGCAGTATGGTTGGTATATTTTTTAAGTGTGCTCCACACATAATAGTCTATGCGATTGCAATTAAGAAAGTTTGGAGGCCAGATGGTAGGACTGGTGAAATCGTGGAAGTTCTCATTTGTACAATTTTGGATTTTCCCAGAGGAACTCGCCATGACTTATCGATTAGCATCTGATCACTCACATTTTGAATATTTTATTTTTATTTTTTTTAAATTTATTTATTTGTTTTTTTTTGGGGGGGGGGGGGGCATTGAACTTTTTATTTAAATGGTATGGCAAAAAAGTGAATATTTTTAATGTTGCGCACTCTCTCTCTCTATATATATATATATATATATATATATATATATATATATATATATATATATGTGTGTGTGTGTGTTATAATGGAATAATTCCAGGAGGAAATCCGGGTATGAGAGCTCAATGTGGTAAACAGAGCAATAACATAAAAATATAACACGGAAATTACATAATTGTCGATGCAATAATTTATTTCAACCTTATGGTATTTTCAAGCATCTAAACTAGACAATTACATTTTTGATACTGAAAGAAAGAAAAAGGAAGAATTTCTTTTTTTCTTTATTTCAGTATCAAAAATGTAATTGTCTAGTTTAGATGCTTGAAAATACCATAAGGTTGAAATAAATTATTGCATCGACAATTATGTAATTTCTGTGTTATATATAATTTAAAGAACTTCCCGTGTGTGTGTGTGTGTGTGTGTGTGTAAATTTGTTCTCACTGGACTCTGAAATGGCTGGGCCGATTTTTATGAAAATTCACACAAATGCACTTTATGTATCTGGCAGTGTTCTTAGATAGGTTTTGTATTGGAATGTCTTTGATAAGTATTGATAATTGAAAAAATCCGATGAAAGAAGGAACAGACGATTTTAAATAAAGTTAACACCTTATACAGCCTAACTCCACAAATTCATTTGAGCAATTTTATTACCACACAAGTAGAAAGGCTTGGCATATAAATTCAGCAGTAGGTTCTTTGATATGGCATGGGCACATTTAAAATGAAATCATTTTTATTGCACAATTCAACTATGATACTTGACTTTTGCATTTTAAACATTAATTCAAACTGTTATATACGAAAATAATTTTATAAAACCAACAATAGGTTCTCTACAGTACAATGTATTGTAGACTAAATCACTGCAGGGAGGCATGTGAAGCTTTCTCCCATTGCACTGTGATGGGTTCCCAGCTAGATTAGGCGATTAATTGATTTGATTGAAAAATGAGCGATTTCAGATTTCAATGACAAAAAAAATATGGCAGTGTGAAAAATTTGATCATCATTCTATCTCAGGCAATGTTGGGCATCCCTGTGTGTGTGTGTGTTTATTACACATACAATAGTAGAATAGCTGTATCAGGATTGATAAAATAAATTCTGCAAACAATTTTTTTTTCATCGCTGTTAGATGCCATTAGGAAGATTAAAATCAATATATAATATTACTAAACTAGAATGTCTATATCTAGAATGTCTAGAATCGTTATATCAGTTTTGATTAAATTCCATTATTCTATAAAATGTTTAAAATTTAAGGATCAAGCGTAAGGGATCTTAAAAACTAGAATATAGGAAATCTAGCTTAATTGGTGTCTAATGACTATGGATAAAATTCAATGCAAATCTGAAATATTTCAATTTTCAAATAAGAGATTGTACCAATACTATATTCCCTTCAAAATATTAAAAAACCTGACATTTGTGAAATATCGATTCATTCATATATATATATGTATTGTTTCACAAAAATCAAAGATATTTGAGTTTTCATGAATAGCTTTCATCACATTTTTTTTACACCATTTTCATGAAACTAAATCAAACAAAATATAGCCCACATAACACCCCTCATGCAGCTGTGTTACAAAATTCATAATGATTCAGTTTTGGAGTTAATCCTGTGTATACAAATACAGACATCTATATAGATAGAAATATATAGATTGTTCAAGATACATTTTATACTTTTTGAAAAGGGAAGAAATGTCATATCAATTAATAATGCCTTATCAAAATTTGAAGTGCATCTTGATGGTTTTGATTATAAAGTCAAGAATCAATCAAATGGAAACCTACTTTGTTTCGGGTAGACTTGATACTTCAGACTGGAAGATAAATTCAATAAAACTGGACGTTTTTCTTTAACAGACGCATGAAGCGATTGTTTTGACGTTATGGACAAAAAAGTACAAGAAGGAATTTACAACAAACAAAAAGGAACTAAGAGCAGATAACTCTAAAACTTTACTCTATAGAAGAAGGGACATCTGAACCCTTAGAAAATATAATGCAATGAGATAACTCTTAGCATACACTGACGATCATTAATAAAGAAACCAAAATGTTTATTTAAATTCATAATTTTAATAAATAATCGATTAATTGTAAAAAATTTTTTAAAATAGTTAAATGGATACGTCTCATTCACGAGTAACAAACATGTGGTCATACAGTTTAATTAATTGTAAGGAAAATATCTACACTATATTTACTTTAGTTTGCCCGTCTGTCCATTACACTTTTTATTGGAAACTACTGAGCTGATCTGGCTTAAATGTTATATTGACCTTTGTGATAAGGTGCAACGAAGTAAGCATTATGATATCCGTTTGATGCACAGGTAGGGATTAATAATTTTCTCTGAAACTACTGGGTTGATCTGACTGAAATATTGTATGGACATATGTTGGAAAAACTTAGTCTGACAGTGAAGGGAATACCCAAGTGGTCGCATAAGCTGCAGTGATTGCAAAGGAATGCCTCTTGTGGCCCTCCCCATTGGAGTCAAGTAACACTGTATGGTGAAGTGGCGGAAAAACAATGGTTGTGCTATCTGCTCCACAGAAGTTATACCCACAATTTGGTAGAAGCAGGAGACTAAGTGGAGAGCTACGAGTAACAAATCTTGACTGGTCTGGGGCAGCCTTTTTTATAACAAAAGGAACGTGACTCCCACCACCCCTCCTTGTCTATATATTCATCTTTTTTGCAGGCAGGTTGAGTTATTTCCCTTGATACTAACGCCACCAAAGTAAATAATCTTCCTCTTTTATTTTTGTTTTTATTTTTTGTTTATTTTAGTTTGTCTTCCCCCCCCCCCCCAGAATAAGGTGTAACAAACGAAGCATTATGATATCCATTCGATTCACAGTTAGGGATTAATAGCGATTAGCATTTAACGCCTGTTTTTAACAGGCGTTAAATGTCTCATATAGTGTACCAGGTGTGCTGTACTGAATGGGGAACTGTGAAACAGCATGCCTATGTCGTTGCTCTGTTATTTGTTTCCTTGTTATGGCTGGGAATTTTCCACACCCTCTCAAGAAAGAAATAATTCTCTCCCACCCTTTTTTAATATCAATTTATTGATTTGCCAGTGTTTGTTTATAGGGCAGACGCAAACAGAATACGTACTATCAATAATTATGAACTGAATTAGGATGTGAAATTTTCACTTTTTATCGTGTCCCATCTGTGAATGATTTTTTTTTTTTTTTTTTTTTTTTATACTGGGGGGGGGTCACAGCTTATCAAGGCCACTATAGAATAAAGGTTAATGAGTGTTTTGTTGGCAATGAGACAACACTGATGATCAGTAATGGTGGAACTTGGGTAAGGTT
>NC_136510.1:36908545-37011045 GCF_053919585.1 Euprymna scolopes
ATTAATTTTCTCACAAACTGATTTTATTTTATTTATTTTTTATTTTTTTTTTTTGTCATTTCGGCTTTTTTTATTATTTTTTATTTATTTATTTTTTTTTAATTGTTCCAGACGAAGCATGAAGTCATTTGATGTAAGGATCTTAAAAAAAAAAAAAAAAAAAAAAACCTTTTTAATATATATTTAAAAAAAAAGCCAATAAGTGTTAAATGAAAAGATTCCAATCCAGAAAACAGCAATTCTTCCCCCTTTGTCAGAACCATTGCTCATGAAATCGAACTAAAGGACAAAATAAGAGAAACAAGAATTATTAGGCTGCTGAAAGTAAACCCAAGATTTACTTTCTATCCTCATTTTAGAAATTTTCCAAAGTTTTAGAGGCAAACGTTTATCAAGGCATCATCATCACCAGCATGTGCAGTTTAACATGCATTTTACACACTAGCTAACGTTAGACAGCTTTAAGCAATTGACTTCCAAACTAATCTATCTCTACCCAGGTCTTTATTTATCCCTCTTTCTTTCAGGTCCATTTTTATCATTTCCTCCCATGTTTTCCTTGGCCTTCTGTGAACAGGATCTTCTACCTTAACTTTGTTACATTTATTGACCACAGACTCTCGTCCACCCTTTCAATATGACCATGTTGCCAAAGTTTCCTGTTCTGTACACATCTTCCTACACTGTCTAGATTTAATCTTCCTCTGAAGTCATCAGAACTAATTCTTCCTTTAACACTCACATTGCACATCCATCATATCATTCTCGTACCGTTTCTGTCCATGCAACGCATTTCCTCAACCCTTACTGGCCAGGTTTCACTTCTATACATTGACATTGTATACAAGTGTCCAATAGACTCTTTTAGTTGACAGTGGTAATGCTCTGCTGGTTAGTAATGGCATCTACTTTTAATTCTTGCAATCACACTAGCACCTGTTCCACCTCATGATCGAACGGTATCATAAAAATAATGAAACATTTTGAAAATACTGATTTAAAAAAAATAAAAGCTGAAATTAGGTTCGGAAAATTCATCGTCTTTTAAACATGTTTACATTTTGAAAGGCTCTCTTCTGTCGGTTTATAAGTCATGCGAGGTGGTTACCATGGTGAAGTAGGTGATGGTGCGGACTGACGTACTGCATATGAATCCAGTGTGCATAGTCATCCAGTTGGTTCAATAGTATCACTATCATTCATGGAGGTTGGCAATGGAATCACCATTGTCTCCGGTACTCTCAAAATTCTGACCTTGACTCTTAGAATTCCACAGTATTTGACGCAGACTCAGTCCTCAGATATTTAATAATAATCAATATTCAATAATAATAAGTCTGGTTACAAAATCGGACTCCAACTTCTAGCGTTCTAGCGTCTGACTCCTTCCTAAACCTTTTACTCTGCAACCCTGAAAAAAAACAAAAAAACAAGAACACTCTATGCTATGTTACAAGTTACTTATTACTATATGGTGCTACCAGATCAGGCTGTCTGAAGATACCAGCTTCCTGACTTAAATGCATTAATTTACCAAATATTGACGTCGTTGTTCTTTTCCTTTCCCTTTTCCAAAACTCAATCATGTTGTACAGAGCCAAAACCAACAAATTTTCCTCTATAAAACATTCAAACTAAACACCATGAATAGATGATTAAAGATATAAAAGCTGGAAGCATAAAAACTGGATTCGGTATTAAATAACCCGAAAAGGGTTGATATGCCGTAAAACAAAACCATCAAACCAACCATACTTATTAGCACGGCTGTGCAATATTTGTATGTTTCTATCTTTCATTATTTAACAGCTATAATACATATGTAACTATTTTTTGCATTCTTAACTGCAAGATGCACTTGTCATTTATTCCTACTTATAATTTATTTGTAGATATTTCCTATTATTATTATTATTATTATTATTGTTGTTATTATTATTATTGTTATTATTATTATTATTGTTTATTATCAGGATCTGAATATTATCGGTAATTTCAGAAATTCAATAATTCAAAGAAGTCAACAGTAAACCTATTATTTATTTATTTGTTTTAACCAGTTTTGATCAAATATAATACAGAACCTGTACACCTTGTCATGCCTCCAAATAAGAGGTCCACATATCTAAACTTATCAAATCACATTGCAAAATTCAGGTTGGAATTTCATAGACTTGCACAAGCTTATCAATTACTTTTGTGGGATTAATTCACAGTCCAACTAAAATTACTCTGCTTTAGCACCTATTGTGAATGCTTTTCTTTTTTTCTTTTTTTTTTTTTTTTAAATTAATAAATCGCCATTTATCAAGTCTAAAAGCCACTCAAGGATAAGGGTTAATGAGATAGAGGGATTGTTATTTGATTGATGAAGAATATTATAAAATTAAAAATGACGAATGGAATCAACAAAATTTTATTTATTGAAAAATATTTGTTGATATTGAGTTTGAAGATTACCATGTTATAGTCTGCAGTGTAGCAGTCCTTTGGTAATGTGTTCTACAGTTTAGAGATTTATAGAAAGAAACTCAATCATGTTGTACAGAGCCAAAACCAATTCATACCATCTAAAAAAATTCCAACAAAAACCTAACAGCCAGCCATGGTTCTCCCCAGAATGTGCTGCTGCTACCGCGCACAGAAATCATTTTTTCCATAGCTAACAACGTAATAGATGCACTGAGACTAAAGCTGCTTTCAGGACTGCCAGCAACCACTGTAAAAGAGTAATAAAAAATGCAAGAGAGCTATATGCCCAGTCTGTTAAATCCAAGGTAGCTGATCAGCGGCTTGGTTCCCACCAATTTTGGCAAATAACAAATAGGATCCTGAACAGAAGTGTGCGTTCTATCCCAACCATTATCAATGGACCAGAGGTCATCTCGTCAGCATCAGACAAGGCCAAACTATTTGTAAAGAACTTTGCAGCTAATTCTACCCTATGCGACGAAGGCCATCAACTCCCCATATTTCCTCCTATAACACAGAACACGCTAGCTTCTGGGTTTGACCTTTACTCCTGATCTGAAATTGAACACGTACATCAAGTCTGTTGCCAGGGTCGCTGGGAAGATGGTGGGATCCTTCTACCGCTCCAGAAGATATCTCACTACTGATGCAATTCTCTATCTATATAAAAGCCAAGTGCGTCCAAGGATGGAATA
Source organism: Euprymna scolopes (assembly GCF_053919585.1). NCBI lineage: Eukaryota > Metazoa > Mollusca > Cephalopoda > Sepiida > Sepiolidae > Euprymna > Euprymna scolopes. The sequence goes on from NC_136510.1 coordinate 36,911,713, forward strand.
CTGCTGCCATATCTGGGCAGGAGCTGCTAAAAACAGCCTATCCTGCCTTGACAGAGTACAAAATAGACTTCGTGGCTTAGTGGGGGATGCCCTTTTCTCTACCTTGCAACCTCTCTCTCACAGAAGAGACGTTGCGAGCCTGTCCTTGTTTTATCGTTATTTCCATGGCAGGTGCTCGTCTGAATTCCAATCTCTGGTTCCCCCCTCGCCAATCTTTCACGAAAAACACCCGTCTAGCCGAATCCACTGTGAAAAATTTCCCCCACTCTTTATCTGTGCCTAAATCAAAACGTGGATTCCATGAACAAAGCTTCTTTCTTAGAACTGTGTGCCTGTGGAACTCTGTTCCGTTTGCCTGCTTCCCACCTGGCTATAACTTGGATGTCTTCAAGTCCAACGTTAACAAATTCCTAATGAACCGCCCCCTTAAGTAAACACTTCATCAAATCTCCACACTAACATAATGTACTTGCAATAACCCTTATCCCTGAGTGGCTTCCGGGCCTTGATAAGTGGTGACCAATGTGTAAAAAAAAAAAAAACTCTCTTCATAGAAATTCCGTTTAAATATTATAAAAAGGAAAGTTTTTTTGCAGTTGTGGGAAGATGAGTTCTTGTGAGTGTCTTACAGAGATTGGTTCTCAGTTGAGCACTTATAGAAGTAATAATGGAGTAGAAAAAGACTAGCAACATCTCTTCTGGGATGAATGTAGAGGAAAGTAGAGATTATCCTCCACTAGATTGTAAAGTCAAATTTTGTACTGATTCTGGATACAGTTTCTGCAGTTCACACCAGAAAGTGAGTTTCCACTTAAATCACTAGCCTCTTATGCGAATTTTACATTTTAGTCGAAATTTTTTTTTTTTTTTTTTTTTTTTTTTTTTTCAAGAAAGGAAAAGTTAATTTCTGTTAAATCACTAGAGCCTTATCTCCTTATTTTTTGCCACGATTTGACTGGATTTTATTTCTCCATGATCAGGTAGAAGTCTTAAGAGAACAGTAATCCAAGTAATACCTACTATGAATCCTCATCTAAAAAAAAATTCAGAAACTTTTTTTTTTTTTTTTTTTTTTTCAAATTTCTATAATCTTCAAAATTTTTAAAAATTTACTTTGTGTTGATGCCAGGTGCAAAGTAGACTCCATGATATTGTTGTCCCCTCTTTAATCAAAATGATAATGTACATATTCAAGCAGATTGGGTAATTTATTTCAGAATATATATTTATGTTGGTCTATTTCCAAAATCTCTAAAAGTTCCTTAACAAATAAAGGGAAAGCAACTATGAGGTTTTATATATAGATATGTTTTTCTTCTTTCCTCAAAGAATTCTTATATTCTGATAGATGCAATGCAATTTACCATTTAATCAGGTCTTGCTGCCAGTTCGTTTCTTAAAATCCTCTTCTCCTTATGTCTTCAAGCAGATTTTGGATTAGTTGATTTGTGGATTTCAAATGATCAGCCGGAAAATCTAGTGATTTGTAGATTCTGCCTTAAAAGAAAGAATTGAATGAACGTGGGTTATTCTTTGTGCAGATTTTCTTAAAGTAATCCTTGTTCTGTTGCATTATGTTTTTTGTTTTGTTTAAGCCATCTATGTATTAAAGTCTTTTTATCCTTCTTGCTGTGTTAGTTCGTATGAAAATCGTATGATTTGATTGGTTAACTGAAAAAAAAAATGAGTTAACATTTTTATTACAATGACTTTATTACATTTAGTAGTTAGTATTTTTTTATATATTTTTTTTTTTAATTTTTTTTTTTTTTTTTTTGACATTCATTAATTAAAACAAAGATTGGGATAACCGTGCACAGTGGATTATGTCATAAAATGATGACCTCATCTATCAAGCCAAAGAGAAAGGAGCAAAGAGATCCTTAATGACATTTTACCGAGACAATATATATCTACCTCTACTATTGTATAAAAAGAACTTTGTGATTTCATTCCTTATGAACTCTGAAACGGCTGGGTCGATTTATTTTTTTTTAATTTCACATGAAGGTTCTTGATCTGTGTGGGAGTGTTCTTACATAGGTTTGGTATCAGAATGTGTCCGATAAATATTGAAAATCGATAATTGCAAAAAATATTAAAAAAGAAAGTCTGATTTAAACTAAAGTTAACACTTTTATACAACCTAACATCACAAGTGTATTTGAGAAGTTTTATCACTGCACACGCAGGAAGGCACAGTCTATAAAATCAACTATAGGTCTTTTTGTTTCTAAGACTAGTGCATTCGATATAAATGTTTCTTTTTAGAGCAGAATGGAATCATGATACTTGACTTATGCATTTTAAACTTTAAATGCATTATTTTACAGATAATTCTTATAAAATTAACAGTAAGTTCTCTACAGTGCTATGTAGACTGCAATGTTATTGTGTACTAACTTACTGCCGGTACATTACATAGGCTAACTAGTGTGGGCAATTTATTGGTTTGACTTTAAAAAAAATAAGTGATTTGACTAATTTCGATGATGAAAGTATGGAGGTAGGAACATTTGTTGATACTCATTCAATTCTGGACAACTCCCTGCTAGTTTGTGTGTGTGTGTGTGTGTGTGTGTGTGTGTGTGTATAATATATATATATATATATATGGTTTAAGCACTATAAAAGTGGTGGACAAATATATTTTTTTTAAAATAGACATTTGGCGAGGTAATTTGCGGGCACTGATCCTGTAGGTCGATCAGTAGAACTGCTGACTATCAACGCGATGGTTCTGGGTTCAATCCTCGGCTTGCGAGAGATGTTAGTCTAGCGGCACTGATGAGTTGTGATACAGCAAAACAGGACTGTATGTCGATGACTATATATATATATATATATATATATATATATATATATATATATAAATTTTTTTTTTTTTTTTTTTTTCTTTCTTTCAAATAAAAATTTTACATGTTCACTACACTGGACATGTCAATGTTTCGGACAGTTGGTGAGAGTAGTCAATGTCTTTTTCAGGTGATTACATCTTTAAAGACTGAATTTTTTAAAAGCGTGTACTTTTTTTTAATCACTACTTTGTTACAAGTTACAATATGCTTTGTTTGGGGTGAAAGAGTTAAAAAAAAAAAAAAAAAAAAAAAAAAACGTTGAACTCCCTTTAGTATAATGATATATACTGGTAGGATTACTTGTTTTGCCTGTGTGGAAGAATAACATAAGAGTTCAGAATACCGGAATGCAAGTTCTGAGTTTTAGTAGAATTCTGATTTTTTTCTTCTTGAAAGATCGGATTTCCACTTGGATAAGTGGAAATCCAATCCTTTCATATATGCAGGTTCTCAGCTTTTTGACCAAAGTCCATCTGTTTTTTTTTTTTTTTTTTTTTTTTTGAGGGGGGGGGGGGTAAGTTTTTTAGTAATAAAAAAAAATTTTTTTAACGTAAATTGTTAATTTTGCCAGTTCAATCTACCCTATTATTTTTGTTTATAGAATGAATTTATTTCTTTCCTAAATGCACTTGAAGAAATAGTCATTTCATAACTTATGGCACCTAATATTTCCAATATGTCACCCACTAAGTACTGACCAGTTTCAATGTTGCTTGAACAAAATATTACAGATCATGTAAAAAGCTCTTTCCATGACCTCGTGTTAACAAATCTTATGAGTCAGGCAGACCAGTATAATACATTTTTACTGTTTTCTATCAAATAATTTTCCTTTTTTCGTTTTCTTTTTTTTCTTTTATTTCCTTTTTTCTTTTTTTTTCTGTTAGATTTTTATTTGTCAATTGAACAGCTGATACAAACTGAAAGGTCATAGAAAAAGGAAATAGGTTTTGTCTTGAAAAATGTGCCTTCATAGAAAAGGAAATTTAGTTAACTATATTTCCTTTTCCTGTACTTTCTCTTGTTTTCTGTTTAGAACTGGCATATCTGTCTATCATATATATAATGTATGTATGTATGTAAGGTACCTTAAATAAGTTCCCAGACTTTTTTGTATGGGCACTGTTATTGATAGTACACACATGAAACTCTAGTCCCCTTCGAAGTAATCTCCTCCGGCTGCAATGCACTTGTTATTCTGTTCCAACAAATTCTGGAAGACCCCTTGGAAGTCCTCTTGTGTGAACATATCAATGACCCTCGTCACAACCTGTTTCAGCTCCTCAATTGTCTCATAACGACAGCCTCTAAGGTTTGCCTTGAGCTTAGAGAATAATCAAGTCACAGGGAGTAAGGTCTGGACTATAGGGAGGGTAAGGAACTGTCTTGATGTCCGTGACGTCTTTGTTGTTACGACCACCGCCGCCAAACCGGAAGTGACATAGGTTTAAATTAAGGCTAGATAATTGAAAAGAGGGGATGACTTTTGAAAATATCATGAAAGAAATCGACCCCTTCCTGTAGAAAAGTGCCCAGTTGAGGGTAAAGAAATTAATGTTTTTAGCCAATTTTTCAATATTTGTCATCTGAAGGGTCGAGCTTCAAAACGATTCTGATCTTGTGAAAATCCGTCGCTTTTGTCGAACGTTTTAGGCAGATATGCAATCATACATAAATACATTTATATGTTGGTAGCTCAAATTTTCGACCCAAATCGATTAAAAAGCTTGCCCTATCTTTGAATATCCTTTATGTAAAATTTCAAATGTTTAGACGAGAAATTGTCTGAGTAATTTGGTAGAGATCGCAGAGGTCAAACTTTTTTTAACTTTGACCCCTTATACTGTCCCCAGGATGCGTTTGTTTAGAAACATGCGATCCTTAAACAGTTAGCATTAAACGCGTACTAGCAATCAAAACTCTGAAGACAGGAAATCCCATAAACGGGTTTATTGAAGGTAGATACGGTAAAAAACTGAAAGCAAAAAAAAAAAAAAAAAAAAAAAAAAAAAAAATTGTTCAGAATACAAAGAGAAAAAGTCCAAGAACGAAAAGTTATAAAAGGGCTGAATGGAATAATATAAAAAAATAACATTAAGGTATTAAAATGTCTTTAAGAAGGGGATAATACAATGTTTCTTACCGGAGATGGCTTAAAACGGTGAAGGATAATGGGAGATAAAAAAAAACGAGCCATGCGGCTAGAAAGGCAGCTAGAATTAGGGCACAAAAACACTGGTCAATCTGCCGGTGTCGAGTCAGGGGAAACTCTATAAGAAAAATGTCCGGCCAAGGGAGATAACTGTTTAAGGGACAAAACTGAGAGACATAATACCCCTATTATAACCCCTTAACATTTATTGTTTTGGGCTCAAATCACGTTAAGTTAGATCCATGTCCAAGGAACCGATATCTAAAATTTCAAGTGTTTGGACTCAAAATTGGCGGAGGAGTAGAGTTCTCAAAGGTCAAATCGTTGAACTTTGAGCCCTTAACAGCCAAATTTCTCGCTGAAAACGGATTACAAAGATTTTCCCAAATCTCCATACCTTGCATATCCAATTTCGAGTCTGTAGACTGAAAATTGACAGTTATTGTGTCGGGAAATGTACACACACACACACACACACACACACACACACACACACACTTTCACTTATATATATATTAGTGTTGGGACGATCGATTAATTAATCGGGGAATCAGAAAAATAGGAAGATTTGGGGTATCGGAAAAATTGATGCCTATTTTCCGATGCCAGAACGATTCTTTTAATTGTCTTTTTTTTATTAGATTTTGTTTAAATCAAAATCTTTCATTGCTGGTGATAATGATAAAGTAATAAATCTTTATTGATTTTAAAATACCAATAAAGCTAAAATTGATAGATCATCCTCCACAAGTGTATTTTGACGTTTAGGAAAATATCTGCATATTTGACGTGTTTTTATGAAAATCAGGGGAAATAACAATCTTATAGTTAAATAATTAGAAATTTATAAAGAATTGGAATTGGTAATTCAGCTCGGAATCGGGAAAAATATTGGAATCGTCCCATCACTTATATATATAAATTTCTCCAAAACTTTTGGCCTTGCTGTTATGGTTTCAAATGATCTGAAATAACAGCAAGGGGAGACTTGATTCCAAATATGCCTCATATGTTATATCTCCCCTCTTTTGGAAATAGAGTACCATTATAGATATTTCCAGTGTCAAATAATTCTTATACACTGTGAAATTTACTTTATGTATGAAAACCAAAGAAGAGAGATATAACACATGAGAAATATTTGGAATCGAGTCTCCCCTTGCTGTTATTTCAGATCATTTGAATCAATAGCAAACATTTGCTGAGGTTTACATAATATTAAAATTTTATGTATTAGTGGCCTCGCAAGACCACAAGGGAAACAACTGAAGCTGGCTTACAGGACACTATATACAAATGTAGGCAAATTTGGGCATTTTTATTTTTTTTTTTTTTTTACAGTGATCACCACTTATCAAGGCCCGGAAGCCACTCAGGGATAAGGGTTATTGCAAGTACATTACGTTAGTGTGGAGATTTGATGAAGTGTTTACTTAAGGAGGCGGTTCATTAGGAATTTGTTAACATTGAACTTGAAGACATCCAAGTTGTAGTCCGGTGGGAAGCAGGCAGACGGAACAGTTCCACAGGCGTGCAGTTCTAAGAAAGAAGCTCTGTTCACGGAATCCACGTTTTGATCTAGGCACAGATATAGAGTGGGGGCATATTTTATTTGTTTGAAAATATAGGTTCTTTTTTTTACCAATTGTCATAAAATTTTAATCATAGAATAGCATTATAATCTTTAGAAAGCCTGCAAATTTCCATGTAGTTTCGTCATATAGAACATTTCAATATGGCTATTAGTACTAGTAGAGTTATATTCATATATAAATATAACACCTTCTGTGGCAATTTTATGAGTTCCAAATCTCAGCGACTATTGATCAGAATTTATTAGGTTGGTACAAAAATAATGTCGGTTTTTGACATGAAGATGAATGTCCAAAACCGACATTATTTTTGCACCAACCTAATATCAAAAGAAGGCTTATTGAAAAGGTATTAACTTGAATTATGTAGTGGGCCATGTGACATTTGCCCTTAAGGTTGCACATTAAAGGGATCATTCACCATCCAGAGCCTATTTTTGTCACATTTTTACGGCCATAAAATGTTCCAATCATAGTCATTTGTTTTCCTAGTTTTGCATATGAATTACAAAATATCTGATATTTCCACCAAACCCCTGGCTTTGATGGAGGGGAGACTAAAACTTGCTTCTATGGTTTCGAATGATCTGAAACAACAGCAAGGGGAGACTTGATTCCAAATATTTCTCATATGTTATATATCTCCTCTTTGGTTTTCATAGATAAAGTAAATTTCACAGTGTACAAGGATTAGTTGGTACTGGAGATATTCGTAATCGTACCCTATTTCCTAAAGAGGTGGGATATAACATATGAGAAATATTTGGAAATGTTTCCTTTTTCTGTTATTTCAGATCATTTGAAACCATAGCAGTAAGTTTTAGTCTCCCCTATAGGACATGGGTTATGGGGAAATATATATATATATATATATCGACTCAATGGTTATAGGCTTTAATCCATGGCTAGAGAAATGTGCTAGTCTAGCCGCACTGATGAATTGTGATACGAAACAGTACTGTACGTGGATGATATATAATCTTTGTTTTATTGTCTCTACGACATCAGTGTGGCTAGACGTAGCCATATTTAAAACCTGAAGATAGTGTTTTTGCATTCATGTTTACTTATTTCATTGTTTGTTGCTGGTTTTAATTTAACTAATAGACTTTTCATTCTCTCTCTCTCTCTCTCTCTCTCTCTCTCTCTCTCTCTCTCTCTCTCTCTCTCTGTTCCGTTCTATTACATCACCACCTTTTTTACTCTCTCTCTCTCTCTCTCTCTCCTTCTCCCTCTCCCTCTCTCTCCCTCTCCCTGCCTGCCTGCCTCCGTAATTCAGCTGACTGACCAGTTTTGTTATAGGTTTCATAGAAACATTGAACTACCAGCTGTAAAAACCATTCATACTCTAACTACACTGTCCTTATCATACAATAGTAGTATTTTTTTTTTTTTTTTTTTTCTGAATGAAAGTATCATTGAGGTCTTGGTTGCTCTTTATTAGAAAATCACTCGTGTAAGTAGAGGCAGTTGATTGTCAGAAGCTGTTGTATGAGGTATAGTTTCTCTTTCTTTTTGGTTTTGCTTTGAACATTATAAGGCTGTCGTTTTTGTACGTTTATGTATTATGCTTGATAAATGTTAAGTATGGATAATTATTATTACCGACATAAATTATTTTATGGGAAATAGTTGGACATTTAATCAAAAACAATTTATTATGCTTCACGTATGTCTTTGTGACCTATTTGCGTTAAACAAATTAAATATTTAATAGAAGTTTTTTAAAGTTCACGTAAATACAGATTCTTAGCAAAGCAACCATTTTATTTATGGTGTTGACTAAACAAAGATGCTTGTTTTGCTTGGAATTGGTATTTACGTGAAAGACATAAATTCTATTAAATATTTAATTTGTTGAACGCAAATAGATCACAAATCAGTAGATAAAGCAAAATAGTTTTTGACTAATTTCTCAAGGATTTTTCTTTTCAAAATAATTTATTTTCGTGATAATAATGGTGTGTCCAATGTTTGAACATTGTTAATTCACATGCTCGTCATGGTAGTAACCTAATAGCGTAACGGTTAGAAGCGCAGACTGTCGTCTAGGCAGTCTAGTTTCAAACCTGGCTTGAGGTAGTTGCTTGTCTAGCCACATTGATAAGCTGTGATACAGCGAGGCAGTAATGTATGTAGATGACTAATAATAATATATATATATATATATCTCATACCCCCTCCATAAAAATAAAAAAATAGTGCTTTGCCAATGTTCACGTTTGCTTATTATCTGGATATATTACTAAAATATTCATATAAAATCATAGAAATACGTTAGTAATTTAATTTCAATTTTTTATTATATAGATTATCATTTCGGATGACCTAAAGAAAAAATACTTCACTCTTTTTAATAGAGTGAATGATTTCTTTCCAAATTAATTTCAGGCGATGGAGTGAATTTGAGGTGTGTGTCTGACTTGCTTTTTTTGCTTTAACCTCCCACTTGAAATCGTTTCATCCACGAACCAAATAAAAATAACGTTTTACTCACAAACTTACATAACTAGATGGATGTGCATATATACAAGTTTTTTTTATTTTATTTTAAGGATGATAGCAGGGTTACCCTGTGTTTCCCACGACGGGAATAAGGAGAAAACATTAACTGAAAATTATTATCTTTTGGATTAATTTAAAGAGAAATAATTTTAAGAGTTGATTACATTTGAAAGTTTTTACTTTTTCTGTTTTAGTTTTCATTTTTTTTTTTTTTTTCTATTTAGCAATTCTTTTCATTTTTTTAATTTCATTCTATCATTTTTAATTTCATTCTATCATTTTTAATTTCATTCTATCATTTTTAATTTCATTCTATCATTTTTAATTTCATTCTATCATTTTTAATTTCATTCTATCATTTTTAATTTCATTCTATCGTTTTTAATTTCATTCTATCGTTTTTTGATTTCATTCTATCGTTTTTTGATTTCATTCTATCGTTTTTTGATTTCATTCTATCGTTTTTGATTTCATTCTATCGTTTTTAATTTCATTCTATCGTTTTTAATTTCATTCTATCGTTTTTGATTTCATTCTATCGTTTTTAATTTCATTCTATCGTTTTTAATTTCATTCTATCGTTTTTAATTTCATTCTATCGTTTTTGATTTCATTCTGTCGTTTTTTGATTTCATTCTATCGTTTTTTGATTTCATTCTATCGTTTTTTGATTTCATTCTATCGTTTTTTGATTTCATTCTATCGTTTTTTGATTTCATTCTATCGTTTTTTGATTTCATTCTATCGTTTTTTGATTTCATTCTATCGTTTTTTAATTTCATTCTATCGTTTTTTGATTTCATTCTATCGTTTTTTGATTTCATTCTATCGTTTTTTAATTTCATTCTATCGTTTTTTAATTTCATTCTATCGTTTTTTGATTTCATTCTATCGTTTTTTGATTTCATTCTATCGTTTTTTGATCTCATTCTATCGTTTTTTGATCTCATTCTATCGTTTTTTGATTTCATTCTATCGTTTTTTGATTTCATTCTATCGTTTTTTGATTTCATTCTATCGTTTTTTGATTTCATTCTATCGTTTTTTGATTTCATTCTATCGTTTTTTGATTTCATTCTATCGTTTTTTGATTTCATTCTATCGTTTTTTGATTTCATTCTATCGTTTTTTAATTTCATTCTATCGTTTTTTAATTTCATTCTATCGTTTTTTAATTTCATTCTATCGTTTTTTAATTTCATTCTATCGTTTTTTAATTTCATTCTATCGTTTTTTAATTTCATTCTATCGTTTTTTTATTTCATTCTATCGTTTTTTTATTTCATTCTATCGTTTTTTATATTTCTTATCTTTTTTTTTACTTTTTTTTTTTTAAAACTTTTTTCCATTTATTTTCTTTCTGTCTTTTATTCTTTTTCTTATTATATAATATAATAATAAGATATACTTTTTACCAAAACATGAATTGAATAAGCCTATTTCGTATTAAAAATAATTTTCTAATCCTTATATTGTCAGCTATTTCCTCTGACAAAATGCAAGATGTTTTCAACAATATAATTTCCTTGTTAAGCCATATCTAATCCTGTTTCTTCCTATTATCCTTTTGTCAAGTTCATTTTCATCTAACGTTTATTTTCTAAATAAATAATAAAATTCGTGCAATTTACTTACATTTTTTATTTGCATTTTTAAATGAAATATTTTTATTTAACATTTTTTATTATTTGCATATTTCCAACTGTTCTACTCATTTTTGTAGTTATGTTCGTATTGTTTCGGCCATTGTTTTCTTCCATCTTCTGAAAACCTTTTATTTAATTCCATTACAATAGATTTCATTAATTTTTTTATCTCATTTTAAATATCTTGTATTGGTTAAATTTTCATAATTCTGTTGAAAATTTGCCGACACCTATGATTTAAAAAAAAAAAAAAAAAAAAAAAAAAAAAATTCCAAATTTTGATGCTGATTCTTAGAATTTTCGAAATTCTGGTGCTGATTCTTAGGATTCCCCAAATTCGACTCCTTGGATTCTTTAAATTTTGACCTCGGCTCCTTGAATTCTCGAAATTTCAGTGGTTTCCTCAGTTTTGCTAAATCGCAGGACCGTTTCTATTGGATCTACTAAATTTGGAAGCCGTTTGAATTTGTTAAATTTTGATGCTGTCTTTTTGAATAACTTAAGTTTTGATATTGACTCTTCAGATTCCTAAGGTTTTGGTGCTGATTCCTCAGATTTTACAGCTAGAATGCCTATTCATTGGGTTTGCCAAACTTTGGGTGCCAACTCTTCTGGTTCCCCAAGCTTGGATGCCGCCTCCTTGGGTTTCCCAGGCTTGGATGCCGCCTCCTTGGGTTGCCCAGGCTTGGATGCCGACCCCTTTCAGATTCTTCCACATTGGGTGTTATGTCCCTGAATTTCCCAAATTTCGATACTGATAATCAGGACTCTCCAAATTTCAATTCCTTCTTTGACTCCTTATTTTAAGGTCTTCTAATATTCAAACTATTGATTCTTCAGATATTAATATGTTCGATTTGACTTCTAGCAATCACTCTTTCCAAAACCTCTACATCTCTGCTAATGAGTCACGTCTCCTTATCAAGGCCAAAAGCCACTTGGGGTTAAATGTTTATAAGATGGCTCTATCAGCATTTGAATGATAATGGTGAGAGAATTGAAAATATTTATATACCAAAGTAACAACTGATCCAGAAATCAGCAATTCTTTCCCCTTTGTCAGAAATATGGCTCATGAAATATGAGGACTTGGAGACAAAATAAGAAAAATCGAGTGTTAAAAGACTGCTGAAAGTAAACCTATAGTTCATTTTGTACTCTCCATGATTGAAAAGGCTTCGTGTTTCATGTCATTTGAATACAAACGATGATATTGTCATCAATATTATTTCATATGTTGTCATTTGAATACAAACGATGATATTGTCATCAATAATATTATTTCATATGTTGTCATTTGAATACAAACGATGATATTGTCATCAATATTATTTCATATGTTGTCGTTTGAATACAAACAATGATATTGTCATCAATATTATTTCATATGTTGTCATTTGAATACAAACGATGATATTGTCATCAATAATATTTCATATGTTGTCATTTGAATACAAACGATGATATTGTCATCAATAATATTTCATATGTTGTCATTTGAATACAAACGATGATATTGTCATCAATAATATTTCATATGTTGTCATTTGAATACAAACGATGATATTGTCATCAATATTATTTCATATGTTGTCATTTGAATACAAACGATGATATTGTCATCAATATTATTTCATATGTTGTCATTTGAATACAAACGATGATATTGTCATCAATATTATTTCATATGTTGTCATTTGAATACAAACGATGATATTGTCATCAATATTATTTCATATGTTGTCATTTGAATACAAACGATGATATTGTCATCAATATTATTTCATATGTTGTCATTTGAATACAAACGATGATATTGTCATCAATATTATTTCATATGTTGTCATTTGAATACAAACGATGATATTGTCATCAATATTATTTCATATGTTGTCGTTTGAATACAAACGATGATATTGTCATCAATATTATTTCATATGTTGTCATTTGAATACAAACGATGATATTGTCATCAATAATATTTCATATGTTGTCGTTTGAATACAAACGATGATATTGTTATCAATATTTCATATGTTGTCATTTGAACACAAACGATGATATTGTCATCAATATTATTTCATGTTGTCATTTGAATACAAACGATGATATTGTCATCAATATTTCATATGTTGTCATTTGAATACAAACGATGATATTGTCATCAATATTATTTCATATGTTGTCATTTGAATACAAACGATGATATTGTCATCAATAATATTTCATATGTTGTCATTTGAATACAAACGATGATATTGTCATCAATAATATTTCATATGTTGTCGTTTGAATACAAACGATGATATTGTCATCAATATTATTTCATATGTTGTCGTTTGAATACAAACGATGATATTGTCATCAATATTATTTCATATGTTGTCATTTGAATACAAACGATGATATTGTCATCAATAATATTTCATATGTTGTCATTTGAACACAAACGATGATATTGTCATCAATATTATTTCATGTTGTCATTTGAATACAAACGATGATATTGTCATCAATAATATTTCATATGTTGTCATTTGAACACAAACGATGATATTGTCATCAATATTATTTCATGTTGTCATTTGAATACAAACGATGATATTGTCATCAATAATATTTCATATGTTGTCGTTTGAATACAAACGATGATATTGTCATCAATATTATTTCATACGTTGTCAGATAGATTGGAAATGCCTCATATTCAGATAAGTTAGAATTTTCAAACAATTAAACCAGTACATTTTTTTCTTCTGTATTTAAAGAAACCCTCAAAATCTAACATGGAATTTAAAAAATTTAGAAGTTCGACTCCGATAGTATTTAAGTTGAGAAATCAAACTTTTTTTCTGACTAATTTTCATTTATTGTTATTGATGTACCATGTTATTAGTAATGTAACACACTCCATTGCAATCTATTTAGAAAATAGCTTTGCCTCGACCAGAAGGACTGAGAAAATAATACGTTTTTGGATAATTATCGAAAAATCGGAAGCAATAACTCTTATTTTGATTGAAAAGTATATGATAAGAGTTGTCTATTTTACAACTACAATTCTATGAATGTGCAAAGAAATAAAAATTCACCACACTGTATCCCGGACAACACTAGATACGCCCCACTACTGAAAAATGATTCAATCATGTAAAATGAAAGTTAACATCTCACATGATTTAGTGACTGCACACAGTTTTGATCTTGCGTCTATTTTTTTTTTTTTTTTTTTTTTTTACTCTGGTGAGTTGCATGGTGATATCGATGCCGGTAGGTCTAAACCAATTAAATCGCAGGTTATGTAATAATTGGACACTCATACGTCATTCTTGGCAGAAGAATGAATACAGGTTTTTGGTCAGATTAAAACTCGTATACATTTTTCGATGTGGGGGTGGGGCTATTTTGTTTTTATTTTATTTTTTGCTCTTTTTGGCTTTTGTTTTTTGTTTTTTTTTTGCTCTTTCATTTTTGTCTTAAATTTTTGCATTTTTTGTTTGTTTTTTCTCTTGTTTTTGCTTCTTAATTTTGACTTTTTGTTTATTTTTGTCTTTTTTTAATTGTTTTTATTTTTGTTTTTGGTTTGATGCGTTATTGTTTCTGTTAAGTGATCCTTTATAATATTAAGCAATATTTTAACGAATCTCCAATTATTTACTGTGATTTGCTTGGTTTAAATCTATCTGCGTCAATGTCATATCGATGAAACCCTGTTTGAGGGGAGCACCCTGTGTGTTTGGATCAACTCATTCAGTAGGTGCAGAGGTTGTTAGCATCAGCTATAGTATTTCTTGGTCCTCTCAGAATTTATCCACATTGCGTCTAATATAATTTACTGACCTGGAACTAACCAAAATGCCCAAAATACTGTTATGGCTTCTTTTAGATTTTCTTTATATCTATCTTTGTATAAAGTTAGACATGTGTATCTTTGTATATGTACAGGATAAACTTGTAAACTAATTAGCCGATCATTATGAATTTTGGAACACATCTGCTAATAGTGGGAAATATGGGTTAGTAGTAAAAAATGGTGATTGCTGTGTGTGAAAATTCAAGTACTTGTAAATTTTGTGGAATTTTAACAACGGGTGTTATTAATAAATATTCCTCAAATTTCAATTTCTGTAGATTCTTTGCAAGTGTTTTAGGGGGTATAATATGGGCACAACATCCTATTTGAAAATTAAAATATTTCAGAGTTGCATTAAATCTGATTCATAGTTACTAGACACTAATTAAACAAGATTCCTTGAATTACAATTTCTGAAACCTTTGATGCTTTTATAGCTCCCTTAGCTATCGATTTCTATCATTCTATTTTGATTCAACCAAACCTTTCTTTCTTTTTCTCTCTCTCTCTCTCTCTCTTTCTCTCTCTCTCTCTTTCTCCCTCTCTCTCTTTCTCCCTCTCTCTCTTTCTCCCTCTCTCTCTTTCTCCCTCTCTCCCCCTCTCTCCCCCTCTCTCTCTCCCCCTCTCTCCCCCCCTCTCTCTCTCCCCCTCTCTCTCTCTCTCCCTACCTCTCTCCCCCCCTTCTCTCTTTCTCCCCCCTTCTCTCTTTCTCCCCCCCCTTCTCTCTTTCTCCCCCCCTTCTCTCTTTCTCCCCCCCTCTCTCTCTTTCTCCCCCCCCCTCTCTCTCTTTCTCCCCCCCCTCTCTCTCTTTCTCCCCCCTCTCTCTCTTTCTCCCCCCCTCTCTCTCTTTCTCCCCCCCTCTCTCTCTTTCTCCCCCCCTCTCTCTCTTTCTCCCCCCCCTCTCTCTCTTTCTCCCCCCCCTCTCTCTCTTTCTCCCCTCTCTCTCTCTTTCTCCCCTCTCTCTCTCTTTCTCCCCTCTCTCTCTCTTTCTCCCCCCCTCTCTCTCTCTCTTTCTCCCCCCCTCTCTCTCTTTCTCCCCCCCTCTCTCTCTTTCTCCCCCCTCTCTCTCTCTTTCTCCCCCCTCTCTCTCTCTTTCTCCCCCCTCTCTCTTTCTCTCCCCTTTCTCCCCCCCTTTCTCTCTCCCCCCCTCTCTCACGTCACCAAATTTACATACATGTATCTGTGCAAACTACAAACACATATGTAAATAAGATGGTCAGAGTATAAGTTTTTTTATTTCTGTATTAGAAAAATAATAATACTCTAATATAGAACTAAGACTTATTTTTCGTTATATAAGAAGAGTCTCTTAACAGATAAGTCAGTTTATTTTGCAAATTAAATAAAAAAGAATAAATAGTGGAAGGTAACCCAACAGTTTTGACCATTATGACGTCATCTTCAGACATAGAAATTGTATTTTTTCTTTTCGGTATCATTAGAAAAGTAAAGTCTATATGATGATCAACAGTGATTTTAATTTCAAATGTTCTAATCCAGAAGTTTGCGAATGATTTGCATGATAATTTTTCTGATTAAAACATTTGGAAAAAAGAGATCACTATTGAACATCAGATTAATTTTACTTTTCTAGTGATACCATAACACCAACCTATCTCTATGCTTGAAGATATATCGTCGAAATGTGGTTGATTTTTAAATAAATATTTATTTTAAAAAAATTCAACGTTGCATTGGTTTAACTTTCAAATTCACACAATGCTTACATTGAGGAAAAAAAAATCTCTAAAATAATCTCCTAGAGCCCTAACCCAAGCCATAATCCCTAATCCTAACGTTCAAAGAAGAGACTGACATTTCAGCCAAATTGTTCAACAAGAAGTCGGTTCTGGTTCAGTATTTTACTCCTTGTAGATATTAAAAAAAAAATAGGACCAGGTGTTTTACCAGATATGTCACAATTTATGAATTTCGAATGAAATCAAAATAGGAATATTATTAGTAGTTGTAACCTCTATCTCACAGAAGAGATGTTACGAGTTTGTCTCTGGTGTATCGTTATTTTCATGGAAAGTGTTCGACTGAGCTTCAATCTATGGTCCCCCCCTCGCCTAACTTTCACAAGAAACACTCATCTAGCTGTAAACACTATCAATAATTCCCCCCACTCTTTATCTGTGCCTAAACCTAAACGTAGATTCCATGAACAAAGCTTCTTTCTTAGAACTGCACGCCTGTGGAATTGTCTTCCGTTTTCCTGCTTTCCGGCTGACTACAATATGGTTGTGTTCAAGTCTAACGTAAATAAGTTCTTTATGAGCCGTTCCATATAAGTTATCAAATTTACCGAATTTTCATTACTAATGATTACTATATTGTCCAATTTCTACTGTACACTCTTTAACCCTTATTCTTGAGTGGCCTCTTGGCCTTGATAATGTGGTGCTGCCTGTGTAAAAAAAAAAAAAAAAAAAAAACCAGCGGGTCACGGGTTGTCCTGTTTGGTTATATGTTTTTATTTTTCATGTCCTAGATTTTTATTTATTTTTTTCTCAGAAAAGTAACTTATGTTTTCCCTAAAATTTATGATCTTCATCTACTGCATATTTTTATTCCACACTCTCTAATACCGCATTCTTTGCAGTTGTACATAATTTGTTACTTCAATCGATCTCAGTAGAATTATGTTTGAAGTCGTGTTTTATCAATTGCCTTTTCTCCTATATTTTTTTCTGTTTATTGAAAATTCGATGATCGTATTTTAAGTATTGTCAAATGGTTATTATGACCAGACGATCCTTCTTGCTTATTGGAAATCAAAAATAAGTTATAAAAAATCGATTTTTCAATAAAAATAAGTTAAACGTCTTACAAAATATTGAAATCTAAATCCCATGAATCATTTCAAGTTTATTTTTTATGATCTGAAATCCTGGATTACTTTAATGTCTTTGCATTTTTCCTTTTACCCTGTAGGACAGTATTTTGAATCGTCCAAATAATTAATAGAATACCCCATCAGGACGAATATAAACAATAAATATAGCACTAGTTTAACTTTTAAGTTTTTCTTTTTTGGGTGATATATGGTAGTGTTTGGTGTCTCCACCCTCCCCCAAATAATAACGTTTATGAAAAGAAATAAAATGTACATACGTTACTCACCCTGTTATCTAAATTACATATTCCATGATTGATAAGGATAAGTTCAGTAGTTTTGAATTTTATCAGGCACACATATTATTGACACCCATTAATCCTTTTTAAAAACCTTAATATAACCCAAAATTTGATGTAGAACAATTTTTTTCTGTATTAAATTTTTTGTATCTCACTTATTTAAAAAAATTGGGAGTAGGTGTGAGTTTGATGTACTTCTAAAATAAGTTTACAAAAAAAATACCTAGAGTATATACTCCAAAATTATGAGTGGTTCATTAGTTTAGGAGATTACTTTGTACATCCAGATCCTACTCATTTGCATCTTTGTCATTACTGTTTTTTTTTTTTTTTTTTTTTTTTTTTTTTTTTTTTTAATGATAAAAGGTGCACAATTAAATCGTCTTTGTTAGTCATATAAGGCAAATATTAGCCTGTTTTTAAATAAATCAAATTTGCATTAAAATTTTTTAATATTTAATCCTGATCGATACTTTATTTTTGATTAGTCATAAAAAGATTAGGATGGATTTTACCTGCACACTTGGAAGTCCTAATGCTGTCACCCATAACACTTGGACAAATTCAATAACTGACACATGTTATATTCACCGTCGACTTTCAAGGAAAAATGTCTTATTAGACCTATAGTTGAAACTATGAAAATGATATACAAAAGTTGGAAAATTTTCTATAAAAATATATAAATACCTTGAGAACTTTAAATATTAACTAACTCAAAACATTTCGTCCACAGCTACATGGGGTTATATCTTTATAAACATATTCGGAGTTTAAACTATGGGTAGAATAAGATTTTCATTTTTTATATATACTAGCAGTCGCGTGGCATTGCCCAGTCGTAAAATATGCTTGAAAATGATATTTTGATTAATGCAGATTTCATATTTATTATATTAGACCCAATATATAGTAATGATTTAAAAAGTTAAAAAAAAAAAAAAAAAACTTGTGCGCCACCACCGAGAATCCAAACCAAAGCGTTTAGCTTACAATTTATTTTTTCTTTTGACGTTAATGCCTCAGCTATGGAAACATGTTTGCTGCAAGGCTAAAATTTAAAGCATGAACCAATAGCTATTACGTTATGCATGCATAGTCATAATGCTGTCGTTCGACCTTCACCTTCCATTGTTTTAATTTTCACTTTTGAACTGATTTTCTCCAGCTAAAACACAAATATAAAGTTTTGCATGTGCTCGAATACCCTATATATTAAGTTTCATGTCTGTAGACCAAAAACTGACTGGAGTTTGGTAGGCAAAAAACACGTATACGCACACACACACACACGAGATTTGTGTTTACTATAAACTTTTTACGCAAATATTACGCAAGTATAAATCATGTAGAATATATACACGGATATAATTACACATAATAGTTAAAGGTGATCATCCAATGAGAAAACCAAAAAAACTAATAGCGAATTAATTAAAATGAATGTTTAAAAAAATATATATAAATTAGCTAGATCTTTTGCAAATGAATGCAATTCCACAACCCATATATAACAAAGTTCTATTTTCGTTTTAAATAAATAGAGGAAAGGGTTTTTAATATGAATATCAGTACATACAAAAAACAAAACATAGGAGTAAAGATACATATCGGCGTTTATTTTATGTAAATGGATGTGAAAGTTGGGACGTTTTCTCGTATGTTAAGATCAAAACGGGCAATTTTTTTTTTTACAAAGGAGTCGACACTTATCCATGCGCGGAGGCCACTTGAGGATAAGGGTTAATGAGTGTACAGTAGTCAATGGAACAATATCACAGTAACTGTTAGTAGTGTAAATTGGATTACTTAAGGAGACGGCTCATCAAGAATTTGTTTACATTGGACTTGAAGACACTCAGATTGTAGTCAGCTGGAAAGAGTTCCACAGGCGTGCAGTTCTAAGAAAGTTTAATTTTATATAATGGATGCACACTTTTATTTATATACTGCTGCGATATTCTTAAAGTCAATTTGCACATGGGTTTTGAAAAAGACTATTTAATTATTTGTTTGGTACAATGATTGTTTCGATTTTAATATAACAAATATTTAGTACTAGCACGAGTGCCCAGCGTTGCCCGGGTGTGTTGAGCAACAAAAAAAAAAAAAGTGGTGGTAGGAAGGCAGGCTCGAACCCGTACCGCGAAGGAGGAAAAGAATATGGGGGGAAAAAGTGACGTCTTTGCTGTTACGACCACCGCCAAACCGGAAGTGACGTAGGTTTAAATTAAGGCTAGACAATCGAAAAGAGGGGATGACTTTCGAAAATATTGCCGAAAAAAGCAACCCCTCCCTATAGAAAAGTGCCCAGCTGAGGGTGAAGAAATTAATGTTTTTTTGCCAATTTTTCGGTATTTGTCGTCTGAAGAGTCGTGCTTCAAAACGATACTAATCTTGTGAAAATCCGTCGCCTGTCGAAAGTTTTAGGCAGACATGCAAACATGCATACATTTATATATTGGTAGCTCAAATTTTCGATCCAAACCGATTAAAAACCTTGCCCTATCTCTGAATACCCTTTATGTAAAATTTCAAATGTTTAGACCAGAAATTTTCCGAGTAATTTGGTAGAGACCGCAGACGTCATTTATTTATTTTTTTTTTTTTTAATATACTTTGCCCCCCATTATAACCCCCTAACATTTATTGTTTTGGGCTCAAATCAAGTTAAGTTAAATCCATGTCACTGGAACCTATATCTAAAATTTTAAGTGTTTATACTCAAAATTGTCGGAGTTTGGTAAACTTTGATCCCTTAATAGCCAAATTTCTGACCGAAAACGGGTTAGAGTTTCCCAAATCTCAGTACCCTGTATATCAAATTTTGAGTCTGCAGACTGAAAATTGAGTTATTGTGTAGGGAAATGTACACACACACTTTCACGTTTATAGAGTTTGTCTCTGATGTATCGTTATTTTCATGGAAAGTGTTCAACTGAGCTTCAATCTATGGTCCCCCCTCGCCAAACTTTCACAAGAAACACTCGTCTAGCTGTAAACACTATCAATAATTTCCCCCACTCTTTATCTGTGCCTAAACCTAAACATAGATTCCATGAACAAAGCTTCTTTCTTAGAACTGCACGCCTGTGGAATTGTCTTCCGTTTTCCTGCTTTCCGGCTGACTACAATATGGTTGTGTTCAAGTCTAAGGTAAATAAGTTCTTGATGAGCCGTTCCATATAAGTTATTAAATTTACCAAATTTTCATTACTAATGATTACTATATTGACCAACTTCTACTGTACACTCTTTAACCCTTATCCTCGAGTGGCCTCTGGGCCTTGATAATGTGGTGATGCCTTTGTAAAAAAAAAAAAAAAAAAAAAAAAAAAAAGATAAATTTGTGTTCAACTACTTCGTTGCTTAGACGTACTTGCTTGATTTCCTACAAGTTGATTCATAAAGTGACAATGAAAAAAAAAATCATTTCTTGTTTTTCTCCGTTTCTTTACGTCACGTTATCGAAATTACCATGTTAATGTTTATCTATGTGAATAAATGAGAAAGATTTTGTCTCGCGTTTACAGCAAAGTTATGATAAAGAAAATATTTATTTGAAAATTAATATTTCAAGTATTTCAAGTAATGAATTTTGCAAAGGAATATTAAGCTGATCAGGTTTTCTGATTTTTGGTGAATATTTCTTAATGAGGGTATTTATTTTTTTCATGGGTTAAAGGCACGTTACTTTTATTTACTAGAAATTCGATATATTAACTAATACATGTGCCAGCGCGAACAATAATTGAACATACCATTTTTGCTGTATCTACAAGAGAATTTGTGTCGTCAATTGCAAGCAGTCGCCGTTAACGACCGACAACGAGGAAAAGAAAAAAATGTCTCGTTGACTGAGGAAAGTCTGATTACGACTGAAATATTTGAATTTATTTGTCAATTTTTGAAAAAAAAAAGATCTTTGTCTTTTTAAATGTCGTTAGTGTTTTTATACTTCCGGTGTATTTAAAATGTAAAAATATTGATCTATTACATGTGCCAGCATGAACTACAATTGATTAGACATTAATACGATCTCTGTTTTCAAGTCGTATCTAGTAATGAATCTTCAGCCCCGAAATTGATTTTTTTAAATGTCTTTATTACTTTAATATTGCCCGACCCTAGTATTTTGTGCTTCTACATCAAATAATACCAAAGGGGTTTACATACAAACCGACAAGTCCAATGAAACTCTTTCTGTTGTTAGTATGAAAATTATTCATGCTGTTTTTGTAGTTTAGTCTACATGTTTTTTTTTTTAGTCTACATGTTTTTTTTTTAGTCTACATGTTTTTTTGTTTTTTTTAGTCTACATGTTTTTTTAGTCTACATGTTTTTTTTAGTCTACATGGTTTTTTTAGTCTACATGTTTTTTTTAGTCTACATGTTTTTTTAGTCTACATGTTTTTTTAGTCTACATGTTTTTTTTAGTCTACATGTTTTTTTGTTTTGTTTTAGTCTACATGTTTTTTTGTTTTGTTTTAGTCTACATGTTTTTTTGTTTTGTTTTAGTCTACATGTTTTTTTGTTTTGTTTTAGTCTACATGTTTTTTTGTTTTGTTTTAGTCTACATGTTTTTTTGTTTTGTTTTAGTCTACATGTTTTTTTGTTTTGTTTTAGTCTACATGTTTTTTTGTTTTTGTAGTTTAGTCTACATGTTTTTTTGTTTTTGTAGTTTAGTCTACATGTTTTTTTGTTTTTGTAGTTTAGTCTACATGTTTTTTTGTTTTTGTAGTTTAGTCTACATGTTTTTTTGTTTTTGTAGTTTAGTCTACATGTTTTTTTTGGTTTTTTTTCTTATCTAATCAGTTTTTGTATAACCATGTGTACCTCTTTGAAAGTTTGAATGAAATTTTGTGCTTTCGTGTGGGCGTCATACAATTTCGAATCCTCTATGCGAAAGCAAAAAAAGTTTGAATTGTCAAGAACGCTTGTTTATTTTAGTTTCCGTATTTTATCGTTTTGCCACTGTGTTTATAAATGTTTCTCAAAACTTTTTATTTTTTATTAGTATATCTTTACAAAGTTTATTTTAAGCAATCGTTTTGAATCTTAATAGTATTTATTTTATTTTTTCTTCTTGCAAAATGTGTTAGACTTCCTCCTCTTTCCCGTATTTATCTGGCCTGAACCTTGAATGACACTTCCTGTGATATATCTACAGACATCCTCAGTTTTCCTAACATTTGGATTCTGTCATTTTTTTTTTCTCTTTCTTTCTCTCTCTCCTTTTCCTTTTCTATTACTGTTTTCCTCTCAATCACTCTTGTCCTCGCTATTTTGATCACTTTCTCTTTCACTCTTGCTCTTTCTCTTTTACTCTTGCTCTTTCTCTTTTACTCTTGCTCTTTCTCTTTCACTCTTGCTCTTTCTCTTTCGCTCTTGCTCTTTCTCTTTCACTCTTGCTCTTTCTCTTTCACTCTTGCTCTTTCTCTTTCACTCTTGCTCTTTCTCTTTCACTCTTGCTCTTTCTCTTTCACTCTTGCTCTTTCTCTTTCGCTCTTGCTCTTTCTCTTTCGCTCTTCTTTCTCTTTCGCTCTTATTCTTTCTCTTTCGCTCTTATTCTTTCTCTTTCGCTCTTATTCTTTCTCTTTCGCTCTTATTCTTTCTCTTTCGCTCTTATTCTTTCTCTTTCGCTCTTTCGCCCTTTCTCTTTCGCTCTTTCGCCCTTTCTCTTTCGCTCTTTCGCCCTTTCTCTTTCGCTCTTTCGCCCTTTCTCTTTCGCTCTTTCGCCCTTTCTCTTTCGCTCTTTCGCCCTTTCTCTTTCGCTCTTTCGCCCTTTCTCTTTCGCTCTTTCGCCCTTTCTCTTTCGCTCTTTCGCCCTTTCTCTTTCGCTCTTTCGCCCTTTCTCTTTCGCTCTTTCGCCCTTTCTCTTTCGCTCTTTCGCCCTTTCTCTTTCGCTCTTTCGCCCTTTCTCTTTCGCTCTTTCGCCCTTTCTCTTTCGCTCTTTCGCCCTTTCTCTTTCGCTCTTTCGCCCTTTCTCTTTCGCTCTTTCGCCCTTTCTCTTTCGCTCTTTCGCCCTTTCTCTTTCGCTCTTTCGCCCTTTCTCTTTCGCTCTTTCGCTCTTTCGCCCTTTCTCTTTCGCCCTTTCTCTTTCGCCCTTTCTCTTTCGCCCTTTCTCTTTCGCCCTTTCTCTTTCGCTCTTTCTCTCTTTCTCTTGCTCTTTCTCTCTTTCTCTCGCTCTTTCTCTTTTTCTCTTGCTCTTTCTCTTTTCTCTTTTTCTCTTGCTCTTTCTCTTTTTCTCTTGCTCTTTCTCTTTTTCTCTTGCTCTTTCTCTTTTTCTCTTGCTCTTTCTCTTTTTCTCTTGCTCTTTCTCTTTTTCTCTTGCTCTTTCTCTTTTTCTCTTGCTCTTTCTCTTTTTCTCTTTCTCTTTTTCTCTTTCGCTCTTTCTCTTTCGCTCTCTCTTTCGCTCTTTCTCTTTCGCTCTCTCTTTCGCTCTTTCTCTTTCGCTTTCGCTCTTTCTCTTTCGCTTTCGCTCTTTCTCTTTTTCTCTTGCTCTTTCTCTTTTTCTCTTGCTCTTTCTCTTTTTCTCTTGCTCTTTCTCTTTTTCTCTTGCTCTTTCTCTTTTTCTCTTTCTCTTTTTCTCTTTCTCTTTTTCTCTTTCTCTTTTTCTCTTGCTCTTTCTCTTTTTCTCTTGCTCTTTCTCTTTTTCTCTTGCTCTTTCTCTTTTTCTCTTGCTCTTTCTCTTTTTCTCTTGCTCTTTCTCTTTTTCTCTTGCTCTTTCTCTTTTTCTCTTGCTCTTTCTCTTTTTCTCTTCGCTCTTTCTCTTTTTCTCTTTGCTCTCTTTTTCTCTTCGCTCTTTCTCTTTTTCTCTTCCCTTTTTCTCTTTCGCTCTTTCTCTTTCGCTCTTTCTCTTTAGCTCTTTCTCTTCTGCTCTTTCTCTTCTGCTCCTTCTCTTCTGCTCCTTCTCTTCTGCTCCTTCTCTTTCGCTCCTTCTCTTTCGCTCCTGCTCTTGCTCTCTCTCTCTCTCTCTCGCGCTTGCTCTCTCTCTCTCTCTCTCTCGCGCTTGCTCTCTCTCTCTCTCTCTCTCTCGCGCTTGCTCTCTCTCTCTCGCGCTTGCTCTCTCTCTCTCTCTCTCTCTCGCGCTTGCTCTCTCTCTCTCTCTCTCTCTCTCGCGCTTGCTCTCTCTCTCTCTCTCTCTCTCTCGCGCTTGCTCTCTCTCTCTCTCTCTCGCGCGCTTGCTCTCTCTCTCTCTCGCGCGCTTGCTCTCTCTCTCTCTCTCGCGCGCTTGCTCTCTCTCTCTCTCTCGCGCGCTTGCTCTCTCTCTCTCTCTCGCGCGCTTGCTCTCTCTCTCTCTCTCTCGCGCTTGCTCTCTCTCTCTCTCTCTCGCGCGCTTGCTCTCTCTCTCTCTTGCTCGCGCGCGCTTGCTCTCTCTCTCTCTCTTGCTCGCGCGCGCTTGCTCTCTCTCTCTCTCTCTTGCTCACGCGCGCTTGCTCTCTCTCTCTCTCTCGCTCTGTGTGTCTCTCTCTCTCTTGCTCTGTGTGTCTCTCTCTCGCGCGCGCTCTTGCTCTGTGTGTCTCTCTCTCCCCATTTTTAATTCTTTTCCTTTCTTTAACTCTCACTCACACAAATACACGCACATTCGAATGAGAAACTATTGGACACTTAAGTTACTGTTAATAAATATCCTTTTTGTGGAATTTATAATTGCTCTTCTCTTTTGCTAGGTTTCAATGAATCTTTTTCATACATTTCCATCGAAATAATCTTTTTATGACCTTCTTAGGTTCAGATTTATTACTGGAAGCTTATTTGTATTCCATTTATAATGACCCCTTTTATTCTCTACGCCCACACAACATTCTCAAACCTCGCTAATGCTGTATTTGTCCTTTTTATGGATGCTATCAAAAGTAGTTAATAAATATAAAAAAAAAGGCATCAGGTAGAGATTTTTCAGGTTTTTCTCAGCTAGGTTACCTTCTCTAGTATCCAGAAGAAACCCTATAAAGTATAATTTCTAATCACCGAGAAACTTGACCTGATTTTGCCTTCAAAATGACGATTGTCAATATCAAATTTTATTTGTGAAGCTTCAATTATGAAACGGCTAGGCTGAATCATTCCTTCTCTCTCCTCTCTTACCCCACCTCTGGATGGAGGACAACTATAGTGTTCATAATCTCCAAAAGATGAGAATCCCTGCAAGTTGAAAGGCCAAATCCTGAAAAGCCACCTTTCTTCCCATAGAAGAAAAAAGAACTGACAAAAAAGTGGATGGATAATTGGTGACTGTGCTAATTATTTATACATTTACGATTAAGGGTTAGAATTCAAATGGGAGTTAATGATCGTGAAAGCTGGACAGCCTTAATGGACTACTTCCATGCAATTATGTATAAAGACATCTCCCCTCAATACCCAGGGTAAATTGTTTTCTTTCATTTCTCCCATTTTTTTTCCAATATTCTTTTCTCTTGTTTATTTTTCTTTTCTCTCTCTTTCTCTCTCTCTCTATCTCTGCCTGTCTGTCTGTCTGTATCTCTCTCTCTCCCTTTCTCTTTTCTCTTTTTCTCACTCTTTCACCTCACTCTTTTTCCCTTGCTCTCTTTGTATCTTTGTTTCTTTTGCTCCTTCTCCCTCTTTCTCTTTCTTTTTATCTCTTTCTTTCTCTTGCTCTTTCTTTTGTTCTCTATGTATCTCTCTTGCTCGTTTTTCCCTGTCTTTTTCGCTCTTTCTGTCTCTGTTTTGTCCCCTTTCTCTTTTTCCCTAGATCGTTCTCCCCCTTTCGCTCTCTCTCACTCTTTCTCTTTCTGTCCCTCCCTCCCTCTCTCTTTCTGTCCCTCCCTCTCTCTCTCTTTCTGTCCCTCCCTCCCTCTCTCTTTCTGTCCCTCCCTCCCTCTCTCTTTCTGTCCCTCCCTCCCTCTCTCTTTCTGTCCCTCCCTCCCTCTCTCTTTCTGCCCCTCCCTCCCTCTCTCTTTCTGCCCCTCCCTCCCTCTCTCTTTCTACCCCTTCCTCCCTCTCTCTTTCTACCCCTCCCTCCCTCTCTCTTTCTGCCTCTCCCTCCCTCTCTCTTTCTGCCTCTCCCTCCCTCTTTCTGCCCCTCCCTCTCTCCTTCTGTCCCTCCCTTTTTCCTTTCATTGCTAAGGTAAAAAAAAAAAAAAAAGTCTTACAAATTTTAGAATGAATTGTTACAAAAGCAAATTGTAGTTCTATGGACTAAAACAGTTTTAAATAAATACATTTCAAAAAGTTATATTCGTTTTATGTTACAATTATTTTTACGGTAAGAAGAGATAGATTTTTTTTTTTTTTTTTTTTTTTTTGATCCTTTGAGATGAGGCTTCATAATTTGTGTTCATTTTTTTTTTTTTTTTTTTTTGCAGGCTTTCATCTTCATAGTGGTCTCATTATGTTCCGACCTTCATCAAGTGATTAACTGCAACAGAATAGGAATGCTGAGTCTTATAACTGTATCCCTAGTAATTACTGCCTTCCATAGTTGTTGTTGTCTCACCATGTTTTGGCCAAATAATCGTTTGGCCTGTTTTGGGTAGGATTGAAACCGCTATCTTCAGACAATGCTTACCTGGGACCGTGGATAGAGGTGTTGAATCTGCAATTTCAGGTGAGCATTGCCTTAAGATAATGGTTTCAATCCTATCCAAATAGGATTAATTGGCTGAAACTTCGTGAGACGGCAACAATAACTATGGAAGGCAGTAATTACTGGGAATACAGGTACAAGACTCAACGTTCATATCCCGTCGCAATTAACCTCTTGAAGAAGGCCAGAAGATTAGTTGGCCGAAACGTAGTGACATAACGACAACTATGAAGATGAGAAGTCTGCAAAAAAATTAATACACAGAATATTTATTATTAAAAATAAATAAATGGCTACCATTTTAAATTAATAACTAAAGAGAGGTATTCGTTTTATTTATTTAGAGAATTTTTTTTTAGCTGACAATAACAATTTTTATGAAAGAAGAGTACATCTTTAAGATATTATTGACCTGACAGACCTTATTTTAAAAGGATTATTATTAGTAGTTTTAGTAGTTGTAGTAAATTATACAGATTGAGGTAGAAATTACTGTTGAATGTCCAGTTTCGCTAATTAAAATTAATATAGTTTTGCTTTTTTGTTTTTGTTCTCCTCCCCCACCCCCAGGATTGATAAGTGTATCTTTCCTTTCCAGCACACTCCTTTTGAAATCAATTATAAAATGTTGCTTTATTGCTTTTTATTTTTTTTTTTATCATGAAAATGTCTGAAAATTTGAAGTCATTTGATATTTCTCGTCAAATTGGAGCAAAAATTAAAACAATTAAAATGCAGTCACTTGAAGGCACTTAGATCTAAAATAACACTTAATTTATATAACAAAAAAAAAACAATAAGACTTTTATATTTGAGCTGTTTTAACAAGTGCTACTCACAAACTAAATGAATGTCTATCAAAGAAATTAAATAGCTGCGTCTCATGCAGACTTCAAGGCTCGATCGTGTGGAGAGCTACTTATGATGTCGCCCCAAATGAGTAATAGTTTATTATAATAATAAAGAATTAAATGCTTAAATAACGAGTAAGCGATAAAAGAAAAACTATCAAATATAGTTCACATAAGTTTTTATATATGGAATAATCACGTTAACAAACTGGTTCTCGTTAGATCAATGAAGCTAAACAAATGTTGAACCTGATGAGTACCAGATAAGTGGCAGTTTGGGAATACCAAGTGCTGTACATAGGATGTCGATACCTCTATGCAGAAACTTAACATTGTCACTTTCCTTGGCAAGGATATACATGTAACTGGGTATCTCTTGTGAATTCCATATTGACATGAGATTTTCTCCAAAGGAGGAAGCTAGTTCAACCCACCTAGGGAGAATGTCGCTTTGGGAGGCGGGGGGGGGGACATCAGTTATGTTTTTCATTTAATATCTTAGTGTTATCCACATATTTAAACATCTGTATAAATAACTAAGAGAGGCAATTCAATATATATTCAAACGAAATTATCTCTAAACTTTTAAAATACTAGTGGGCTGCCCGACATTGCCTGATCGTAAAATGCACCTAAATATATTTTCATTAATGCAGATTTTTTTTTTATTATCATAGAGCCAATTCTCTATCGATTATTATCTAATATATAATAAAAATTATAAAGTTATAAAAATTAATGACTTGGGTACTATTCTCTAGAATGGAAATCAGCATTTAGCGTTCCAGCCTTGGTCGTTATTTATCTCTCCAGCGTCGTTACTGTCCGAGCTTTTGACAGATGGATATGGAAAGTTGAAAAGTAAGCGTCTTTGAGCTATGAATGTTTAGGTTTGAGCATGTACAAAATTAACAGAAGTAATGTTTAATTCGACTTACCCTACCAAGGTCAATTATTTTGTTTTCAATTTTGACCCCTTAACAGTAATTTTTGTTAGCTAACAACCAAACTGAAAGTGTGTTACAATTCCAAATACCATATATATATATATATATATATATAACAAATTTCAACACTCTGGATCAAATATTCAGAAAGGAGTATGGTAGAGATTTTTTTGCACACACACCGATAAGGTCACTTATATATATATTTCTGTGTGCTATAAAGTTTTCATCTTAAATTCTACATGCGTATGCAAAATGTAGAAACTATGCATAAATAGAATTCAGTGTAACAGTGAGATGAAACTAATCACATAAAAAAAACATAAAAATGAATAAGTAATTAACACTTTTTTTTAAGAATATACAAATAAGTTAACCTTCATATAGTCGCTCACATATCCATGACTGAGTATATTGAGTTTGTTTTAATTTTTAAATACAAAAAGTAGGCTTTTAATATCAATGTCAGAGCAAGAGAGAAAAAAAAACTCGACTTTATAGGTATATATATATAAAGTAGTCAATCGTTTGTCGTCAATAATTTTCTACGAGATCCGTATTTGATTCCAGTTCATCAGATTTTAAAAAAAAAAATCATTTTAGCATATTGATAAGAATATGTGATTCGATTTATTGCTGATGTAGTGTGCTGAGTTTGAAGTTTTGTCAGGGCATCGTTTTCACTGATATCTTTGGAGGGGAAAGGTATGAGCCCATATATCTTCCCTCCAACTACGGATTAAATAGCAAAAACGAGATTGTATACTGACAACCACAAATACAGGTTTAATGTCTCTTCTTTCTCAATGTGAGAAAAAAAAAACTCCACGAGTTTGTAGGTTTTTTTTATTACATGACTAAACTTTTTACACCGTTTTTAATGGGCTAAAAATGGGACAAATAGACAGTTATGATATAAAGTATTTTTAGCGCGTTAAAAACTGGCAAAAGTTATAGCCCATTGACTTAGAATGAGTGATTTAATAGCAAATTGATGGTTGAATATGGTTAACTTTGTGTTCATTTTTTCGCATTAAATACTAGTCTATATTAATCCCTAATTGTGCATCGAACGGATACCGTAATATTTAGATTGGTGCAAAGGTCCATACAAAATTTCATCGAAATCAACCCAGTATTTTCAGACAAAAAGTGGAATAGACAGACAGACAAAGAAATATGATGTCGATTATTTTCAGTTTTCATCTTCCTGTCTCATGTTTGATGTTAGGCATTTTGTGAATGAATTCCAACTTTTCCTGTCTGTTGCCATTTTGCTGGTGCTGCATGCCAGGGTCAGGTCATCATCAACTGATTCACTTCATGTCTTAAGCATTCTACCACGTGGAGTTGGGCCATTGAGGTCAGTGTTAGACACACTTTGGAACGTTTCGGATAACTCACGGTGGATGATGTGGCCATACCAGTTGAAAGGTCGTTGTGCGACATACTTCCTCATGGAGGCCCAAAAGAGATTAAGGATAATTGTTAATAGTGGTTGTAGCTAGACGAGTGTTTGTTGTGAATGCTTTATAGGGGTTACCGTAGATTGAGGCTTCAGTCAAGCACCTGTCATGAATATAAGGATAGAGCAGAAAGACTTGCAACTTTTTTTTGAGAAAAATATAGTAGGCTGAAGAAAAGAACATCACTCGCTAGATTTCGAAGTCTGTTTACCTCGTACTTTTCCCAGCGTTTAATTGGGTGAAATAAATTTGAGGTTGGGTCTAAACTCTGCAAAACTGATTCTGCAGGAACAATTACTTTTTTCTAATGAAACGCCACTTATCAAAGCTAAGAGCCACTCGAGAATAAGGGTTCACGAGGTGGGCAATTGTCAGTTTAATGCTAAAGAATATTGAAAATTACAAACGATCAATGGAATGAGCAAAGTTGGATTATATATATTATGTCATTTAAATTGGAATTCATTATTGAGATGAGGATTATTTATTTATTGCGGATTATTATCCACATCAAATAAAAACTAAGATGAGAATAATAGTCCGCAATAAATAAATTAAAGTTGGATTACTTATGGAGATTGTTTATGACGCTTATTTGTTGACATTGGATGGCCATGTTGTAGGCTGTAGGGAAGTGGTTTTATGATGTGTTCTACAGATAGGAAGTTCTTGGAAAGAAACGTGATTCAAGGAAATTCTATTTGACACTAGGTACATAAACGAAGAAAGGAAAAATCTTTCCAGTTGTAGTAGTAACACTAGTTCTTGCTATGAATGCCTTGCACAGAGGAGTCAAAGTCCAGTCAAATATCTTCTATGGAAATAAAGATAAAGTTGGAAAGTCTAGCAACGTATTTTCTGTGAGAAGGACGCTGTAGGAGAAAGAAAACATTATCCTCCACTGGATTGCGAAGTCTATTTTGTACTCTGTCAAGGCAGGAAGATGCATTGAGTGACACTTCCCCAGATGTGATGAGAGTACTCCATCTTGATGTATTTGACTCTCATATCAGAAGATTGCACCTGGTGGCAGATACTTCCTGGCACAGTAGAATTAGCCAATCATTTTTCCAGCAACATTAGCAATAGATCAGATGCAAGTCAGTCCTTGCTACTTATGAAAATGAGGGGGATTCCTCAAAATTATTGTGTGTGTGTGTGTGTGTGTGTGTGTGTGTGTGTGTGTGTGTGTGTGTGTGTGTGTGTGTGTGTGCGCGCGTGCGCACGCACACTCTGGGGGGAAAAAGTATCTTCAAGAGCATCTTCACCTCCGCTCCGTGCAATATTGTATTTTTTGTTTTTATTTATTTAATTATTATTTTTTTTTTTTTTTTGCGGCACAAAGTTCATTTCTCCCTGAAACTATCATTTACGTTGGTTTTTAGTGTGCCATTGTTTGAGGTCGTCTTTGACAAAGTCATTCCATTTTTTTTTTTTTTTCTCTGTCCATCTTTTCTTTGCTTACCTTCAGTTGGGATGTATGCACATCTGTTTACCCAACCAAAGCTTCGTTGACAGTTGCAACACAGCTATATATATATATATGTGTGTGTGTGTGTGTTGGACCTATCTGGACGAAAATTTTTATCGACCTTTGTTATAAGGTGTAGCAAACTAAGTAATCTGGTATCCGTTCGATGTCCAGTTAAGGATTAGTGTTTAATGCAGTCACCAAAATCACATCTTTACTCTAGAAGTTTGGCCTAAAGCACTTGTTCTAATTCAAAAACGTTTGCCCACTTATAACTGGCTACAATATTTTATATTATCTTTCTCGTTGTCTATTTGTCTGTCCGTTCCACTTTTTCTCAGAAACTACTGAGCCGATCTGGCTGAAATTTTGCATGGGCCTTTATGAGAACGTGGAGCGGACTAAGTATTAGGATATTAATTTGATGCACAAATAGAGATTAATAGAGATGAGTAATTAATGCAGTCACCACAATATCATATATATAAAGTTTGGCAATAAAGCACTCCTTTTAAGTCAACGGTCTATAATGTTTGGTTGTTTTTAACAGGCTAAAACGTGGTGTCATATTTTTCAATCTGTAAGTATGTGTTTCTTTTTCTTTCTTTCATACTTATGTGGTTGTATACATAGTGATAAATAACACAAACAATTGCTGGCATTAATCAAAGCCAGCCTAATGCTAATTACTGTTATGAACGGCGGCGGACTTTAAAAGGAAAATTGCTAACATCTGGTCACCAATGAAAATAAGTTCAAAGCTGATATCATAAGAGCAGCGGAAGAAGCAGAAATGGGGCCCGTTTTCAATTATATCTGCATGTTTAACAATGGAAATGATATTTCAAAATTAAGCCAGACAAAAAAATACTATTTAAAAACAATAAACGTATGCTATATAATCTTTAAGTAGTGACAAGTTTTATTTCAAACTACAGTGTGACAGCAGAGAAAATACCATATTAATCAGTGTGACGGACAAAAAAAAATTTATGCTCAAGTATGACAAAATGGCTGACAGTTCTTTAGAGATGTTGTGACATGCGTCCATTCAATTTGCACTTTTAGTACTGAAGATGCTATTACAAACTTAAGTGAGCTAACGGACAGAGGCTTTCATAAAGATTGGAGGACACATCTTAAGCTTATTGTAAATACATTTTTCTTTTTACTTTTTTCTTTTCTTTTTTCTTTTTGCCTTTTTCGTTTCTTTTTATTTTTCATTTCTTTTCTTTTTCTTTCTAGTTTTTTCGTTTCTTTCTAGTTTTTTCGTTTCTTTCTAGTTTTTTCGTTTCTTTCTAGTTTTTTCGTTTCTTTCTAGTTTTTTTCGTTTCTTTCTAGTTTTTTTCGTTTCTTTCTAGTTTTTTTCGTTTCTTTCTAGTTTTTTTCGTTTCTTTCTAGTTTTTTTCGTTTCTTTCTAGTTTTTTTCGTTTCTTTCTAGTTTTTTTTTGTTTCTAGTTTTTTTTTTGTTTCTAGTTTTTTTTGTTTCTTGTTTTTTTTTGTTTCTTGTTTTTTTTTGTTGTTTTTTTTGTTTCTTGTTTTTTTTTTTTGTTTTTTTTTTGTTTCTTGTTTTTTTTTTGTTTCTTGTTTTTTTTTTGTTTCTTGTTTTTTTTGTTTCTTGTTTTTTTTGTTTCTTGTTTTTTTTGTTTCTTGTTTTTTTTTTTGTTTCTTGTTTTTTTTGTTCCTTGTTTTTTTCTCTCCATTTTTTCCGTTTCTTTTTTTCCGTTTTTTTTTTTTTTTTTTTCGTTTCTTTTTTTTTTTTTTTTTCGTTTCTTTTTTTTTCGTTTCTTTTTTTTTCGTTTCTTTTTTTTTCGTTTCTTTTTTTTTCGTTTCTTTTTTTTTTTCGTTTCTTTTTTTTTCGTTTCTTTTTTTTTCGTTTCTTTTTTCGTTTCTTTTTTTTCGTTTCTTTTGGGAACAAGTGTATTTCGATTGGATCTGGCCATTGATGTAGGCTTTTTTTTTTTAATTTTTTTTTTTAAGTCTGCAGTTTTCACCTTTTTACATATTTCTATATATCTCTTTTACGTTTGTCCTCAACAATCTATATAAGAACAAGTGTGTGTGCGCGCATGTAAATTCAGCCTTTTTCTTCGCCATTATTACTTTTATGTTTTCAAGAAAACATAAAATGGAGACCATGTGTTTTGGGAAGAAACCCAAAACACACGATGCTTAAAACGTAAATATAAGAATATAATATCAACTGAGCTCTAATCTTGGGTTGCTATCGTATAAAACATTCACCACAAGAACTCGTCTTATACAATAGCAGTAAAGAACTTTCTTTTCATTCCTCCACGTGCCAAGCATCAAATAGAATTTCATAAAAGGAATTTTTTTCAAAATCTTCACATTTGTGAAACCTTACTATGGGACTGCTTTTCTGCAGATTTTAACATGATAGTTTACAAATTCAATGTCAATAAATATTCAAATTTTTATCCAATCCTCTCATGCTATTATTGATCAATCAAGTAATGAGACCTCTTAACATCTAGTCTAGAGTAGCCTTTGGCCTTGATAAGTGGTGAATCATTTGTTCTCTCTCTCTCTCTCTCTCTCTATATATATATATATATATATATATATATATATATATATATATATACACACACACACACACACAAATCGTACTGTACTTGCAATAACCCTTATCCCTGAGTGGCTTCAGGGCCTTGATAAGTGGTGACCACCGTGTAAAAAAAAAATATTCTTGGTTCGTTCGTTATCAATAAAACGATATTTCTACATTACCAATTTGACTGAGGAATGTTTTGTTATTAAAATAAATTGATATTGTAAATTATAAATTTAATAAAAATATTTTTCATAAGTCAATTCTGCATGATTATTCGGTTTTTACTTCCGGTAGTTATTTAAATTCATGCACTACGATTTGACGACTCTAATTGATAAGTGAAAAAAAAAAAGTCCTGTATTTTTAAAATTTAAATTCATTTGTTTATTTTCCCAATTTTTTAATTGAAAACAAATTGTCCGCCAGAAGGTGCGTTTTGAGTTGAAACATAAGTCAAAGAACCTTAATAAAACCATCTTTGTCGTAAAATCATTTTAACAAAATTGACAACACACGTTTTTTTTTTTAACAGTTGTTTCTATATAAGAAAGTATGAACTTTATTATTAAAACTATAAATTGTTAGGTGAAAGTACAACTTTTTTCTTTATGAAGAAAATTCACGGTACATATGCATTTTGGTAACGTGCTGAAATCTTTTTTAATTAAAAAAAAAAATTTTTCAGCCATTCTTACCATGGAGAGGGAAGGATGTTTTATAATTATTCTGTTTTTTCAACTAACAAGTTATTAGTTTTAAAAAAATTTATTATTTACAATTTATTATTAAAAAAAGACTGTGAAATTATAAAAAAGATATTGTGAAAGTTGAATTTAACTTGGGGAAAAAAAGCATGATTGAGGTCCGATTTAAGATTCGATTGTTTTGTTTTAGCTTTTTTTTTTTTTTTTTTTTTTTTTTTTTTTTTACCATAAATTGTTAGGTTAAAGTTTTTTTGTTTTCCAAGAAAACTTTAACAAAATTAAAAGTACACTTTTTTTTTTTTTTTTTTTTTTTTTTTTTTTTGCAGAAGTTTTTATATTAGAAAATATGAATGCTTTGTCTTTATTAAAAGAAATTGTTAGGTGAAATACAGAAAAGTTTTGGCAGATTTGCCGTTTAGTTGTACAAATATCCTCAAACCAGGTAATCACTAAAAGGGACTCTGAAATGTCAACACCGGTATCGAGCAGAAGGTTTTTTTTACATGTTTCACCAACTTTAAATGAGTAAAATATAATCGCATAATTATTGAAAACGTGATCATGTGATTAAAATTTTAATTAAATTGCCCACGTTGTTTAACAAATTAAAAAAATAATGCAAGATGTAGTATTACAATGATTAAATGTTTTATTTTATGATTTAAAATTAAAAACATTGAATAATAAAAATAAAATATTTGGTACTTATGTATTTTTTGTTGCTATGCTGAAATAATAATGTTATTATTTTGAAAGCCATTCTTAATATGGGGAGGATGTTTTGTAACTATTCTGTGCTTACACCTTACAGTTTAAAAAAAAAAAAAGATATTGTGAAACTTTAATTTAACCTGAAAAAACTATTTAAAAATAGCGTTGTATCAAAAACGCATAAGCACCAAATTTTGGTTTAATTTTACAGTAGATATTGTTCTCAGACGTATACGATGGCAGATGCTACCGTGCTAATTTTATATATATATATATATATATATATTCCAGTTTAAATTCAAGTTTCACAATATCTTTTTTTTTTTAATTGTAAGGTGGAAGCACAGAATAGTTATAAAACACCCTCAGCTCCTCCATTAAGAATGGCTTTCAAAATAATTACGTTATTTCAGCACGGCACCAAAAATACATAAGCATCCCAAATTTCATTTTTAAGGCAAAGGCAAGATAAGTTACTTTTCTATCTAACTTATCCAGTTAGATAGAAAAGTAACTTAGCTTGCCTTTGAAAACATTTACTTGTTATATATTTGTTTTTATTTTTAGTGTTTTTATTGGGTTTGTATTACTGTACACATTGATTCAAAAAAGTTGTCAAAAAACAAATGTATAACAAATATTATCAAAGGCAAGATAAGTTACTTTTCTAACAAACTGGATAATTTTTTAGTGTTTTTATTTAGTGTAAAATGTTTATTCAGCTAGAAAAACACAGCGTCTACCGCTATATTTGAAAATTACAAATAGTAGCAGACTCTGTTAAACATGTTAAGTTTAAGAAAATGAGTTAAAACTAAAAAAAAAAAACTGTACAAATTACTGTTAAATAACCACCAAATATGTCAGCCTATGTCACGGTAACATATATTGAGTTCCTAACAGTATTTTGTATAGCTTTTTAGTTTTAACTCATTTTCCCAAACTTAACATGTTCAACACAGTCTGCCGCCATTTGTATTTTTCAAATATACCGATAAACACTGCATGTTTTCAAACCGATTAAACATTTTACATTAAATAAAAACACTAAAATCTTATCCAGTTACGTAGAAAAGTAACTTATTTTGCCTTTGATAACATTTATTTGTTATATATTTATTTTTCAACAACTTTTTCGTATTAGTGTTTAGTAATACAAGCCCTTTTTATTTAATGTAACGTTAAACACTGTTTTTCAAGCCGACTTATCGGTATATTTGAAAAATACTAATGGTGGCGGACACTGTTGATTACGTTAAGTTTGGGAAAATGAGTTAAAACTAAACAACTATACAAAATACTGTCAGAAACCCACCGAATATGTCAGCCTATGTCACGGTAACATATGTTTGGGTTTCTGACACTGTTTTGTATAGTTTTTAACTTATTTTCCCAAACTTAACATATTCAACAGAGTCCGCGATCATTTGTCTTTTTCAGATACATCGATAAACACTGTTTTTCGAGCTGATTAAAAATTTTACATTAAATAAAAACACTAAAAAATCATCCAATTGGGTAGAAACGTAAATTATCTTACCTTTGCTTTCATTTATTTGTTTTTGGACAACTTTTCGAATCTGTGTATAGTAATGCCCCCTCCTCACCCAAATACTAATTAAAAACACATTTTTTAATACAAAAAAACAAAAAAACTCGATTTAGCGTTTCAACATTTTAGCAACGTTCAGTTTAATCCACTGATTGTTGATAGTCCAAGCCATAATTGACGGAAACTCCCAAGGATCCGGATCCAATTTCCAATTTGGCAAGAGTACCATTTTTTTTTTTTTTTACATTCCCCCCCCCCCAATCTTTTTTTTTTTTTTTTAGTGGATTGCTGTACTAAGAATATAAGAAACATGCATTTTCTCTTTTTATTAGAATTGTCCATTACACCAAATTGAGCCACAGCAACGCGTGGCAGGGTACAGCTAATGTGTGTGTGTGTATATATATATATATATATATATATATATGAGAGAGAGAAAATAAGTTAAGAGCACAAAGTTACATAGGAATTCTATTACATTATCAAGTCAGTTACAGAAATAGGAATAAGGGAGAAACCTGTTTAGGCCATGTCATTCCGAAGCGTTCTATATATATATATATATATATATATATATATATATATATATATATAATGAGGGAATAAATATTTAATTAAAAATGGAAAATTTATGTTGCATCGTTTATTCCTTGTTGTATACATATTTGCATGCAATAAATATTTGGATCTGTTTCGTTTAATGTGCGTGCATGCATAAGTTGGTAGAAATATATGCTGGGAAAAGCGGGGCGGTATTCATTACCTAACTTATTTCCCGAGTCAAACATGTCAAAAGAGTTTACCTAAGTATATTGTTGCATACGACGATGATGCTTGGTCTCGTGAAATGAAAAGATAAGCTTACTTGGCCGGTCCGCTGCTTCTACCCAGGGTGGTTGAGTGGTGAACTCTTCCGGTTTCGGTGTCTGGCTGGATCATTAAATACAATCAATGAAACAACTTGGAAACGATTTTACATGAACCATTTTGTTCTTTATTATATTTTATGTCCGGACATAATTAGAGAGATGGAAATTGGCAAAGTCTTAACATTGGTCATTATTTTCAGAGCTACATGGTGTCCGTTCCAATTAAGGATACATTCTTTGCAATCAATTTAACGATGGCTTTGTGGCGCTCATGATGAGGTATAGTCTCTGGAGGTTCACCAAAGTAGGATAGGAATCTACGATACCACTAAATCTGTTGATATTTATTCTGTTTCTGCTCTTGCACACAAGATGTCCTCCACGAAAACAGGTTTCAGACATTAGGAAGATCCTTCATTTTATTTACCTTTCCAGGAGGTTAGACACAAGGTCAGGGGTTAAGTTAAAAATTCAGTGCACTAGAATTAGCACACTCTGGCCTACAAAAATTGCATGAGCAGACCCGTCGACATTTCTTAGTAAGGACCATTCAGGCGATTACCTATAAAATAACCACCTCTCCAAGAGAAGGTAAAGCTTGGGAGGCGCTTGAGCTACCCAGAAATGCTGACGGGGCTGCTCAGGCATATTTTTGTAAACCAGAGATTACCTCGCCTAGTGTGCTGGCTTATAAATGCTATGACCGACCCTTGCGTCTTCGATGGAATCGTGAATGTTTGAATTATGTTGAAGAGTCAACATAGGGCAGACCTGAATGAACTATCATGACTAATTATACGGCAAATTCACTTGGTGCTGGCTCAACTCACCCAGAATGAATGCTGTCATAAGTATAAGTAAGCAATACATAATCTCGCTCATTTTTTGAGATATTTTGAGCACTAGATCAATCTTGTAATACTGATTAAGCAGTGACAAAACGGTTCAACAGTTGGTTTGTTGCTGTCAGGCTGAAGTATAATTCTGTTCAGCCCTAGGCGATTCACCTTGCCAGGCTTTACTTACTCTTTAAGAAAGTATTAGTTTATTACTAATCACCTGTGTGTAGCCTGATGCAGAAGATGGTAATAAATATATATGGCACACTTGGCGTTCTCTCACTGAGAAACAAAATCTTATTCTATTCCTCGAATGTTTCCGCATTTCCGTTTTCACATACATTTTTTTTTTCTCTTGCATTTCACCGTTTGATGTCTTGAACCAGTTGATATTCACTTCCTATCTCTGTCCTATTTATTAAGGTCACTTAATATATGTAACAGTTACATATAATAAAATATACATAGGTTGAATTAGAAATAAAGAAATCTTAATAATAAAAAGATTACTTGCATTGAAAGTTTGACACAAGGCCGGGTTTTTAATGTGGAGGAAAATCCAGCTCTCCAAAAAAGGAGCACTCTGGATTCAAACAAAACAAAATTTTCTCCATGTAGGATTTCTGTATTTTTTTATTTTATGGCCCTAAAATAAAAATTTACATAAATGCATATATTTAATGGTTTCAAACAAACAGTGAAAATACCCTTATTTATTTAAACGTGCATACCAGAGTCCATATAGGGAGATATCAATCATACCAGTTATTATAGGTGCCACAGGGCTTATGAAGAAGAACCTACCTAATATTCCTGGTGAACCAAGTGTAAAAGAGATCCAGACAATTGCACTTAAAGGAACAGCGAGGATACTAAAAAGAGCTCTCGGTTGGTTTCAATAAAAACCAGGGCAATGTTGGCAGCTGGTTTGGCTGCTCTATACCCAGAATTACAAGCTTCAAAGAAAATGAAAAAAAAATTCTTGATTGAAAAGAACAGAACAATGGCTAATTAACAATACGCTACGTAAAATGCTTTGCATGTCTGTGTTTTTCTAACGATAACGCTTTTATGGATCGAAAATTAGAATTTACATACATGGATATATTCATCTATAAAACATAAATAGATAGGTTTATTTATTTTTAAAAAAAAATCTGCATCGTGATTGCTCTTTAAACCATTGTAATAAAAGTTATTTTTGTAACTGAATGCAAGTAATCATAATGATTCATTTTGAACATAAAATAAAAATACTCTGTGTTTCAAATAGATTTAATCTATAAATATAAAAGCGAAAATGTATGTGTGTGTGTGTGTTCGCTTTTTCTGTATGTCTACAAAAGGCTTTTTTCAGAGAAGCGGTGGGTCGGTTCACAACTTTTTAAAACTTTTTATATCGCATATAAATCGTAATATCTCACAGTTAACAACGAAGCTCGCCTGTCTATTTAATTTGCTCGATTTCGGGAAGATAAATATTCAACATTTGTCGCTCGCCGCATGTGGGTTAGTCTTTTTCCTATAACATCTTGGGGGGGAAAAAAAATTTTAAAAAAGCGTTCCGCAGTAAATGAATACTATCCCGCAGTCAAACTTGACCTCATTAACTCATTAAAACGAGCACCTGCTAAATCCAAGTAATGAAATAAATTCAAACGTGTTTCCGTTAGCATCTCGCGGTGGGGCAATCGTTAACGTCACACGTTTTTGTTTTCACACTTTAATTTACAACTTTGCCTCAACGGTTCGGGTTCGATCCTCATACTTTTTTTTTTTTTTTTTTTTTTTTTAACCCCCACCCCACCCCCAGAGTTTCCACACACACACACACACCTCCAAACACCCGGGAAACGCCGGGTACCCCTCGCTAGTGTATCATAAATCTCACCTATCTGTTTAAATGTATGTATGTATGCCTGCCTAAAATTTTCGTCAAAGGCGACGGATTTTCACGTGATCGGTATCGTTTTGAAGCTCGGCCCTTTGGACGACAAATATCGAAAAATTGATTAAAAACATTAATTCTTTCACCCTCAACCGGGCCCTTTTCTACAAGGAGGGGTTCGCTTTTTTTTTTCACCGATATTTTCGAAAGTCATCCTCTTTTTAATTGTCTAGCCTTAATTTAAACCTTCGCCACTTCTGGTTTGGCAATGGACGCAATGGCAAAGACGTCACTTTTTTTTTTTTATTTATTTTTTCACCACATTCTTTTCCTCCTTTGCAGTTAGGGTTTAAGCCTGCCTACCTACTACCACTTTTTTTTTTCTTTTGCTCAACACCCACCTCTAAACACCTGGGCATCCAAGCTAGTATATAGTTAAAGTACTTTTTTGTTATTAATGCTATTGTTTGTATGGATAATATTACCAAACAAAAATATGAACAAAAATAGCAGCTTAGTGCATTAACGTTCATATTTAGCTGCCTTATACAGCAAAGAAATTATGATTTCTATGGAAATTGCCCCAAACAAGGCATGAAGCCACTTGATGTAGGAGTTAAAAGAGAAAAAGATAGATGACTAATGCAAAGACGAAAGTTTCCTATTGATCTTAGTCTTGAAAAAAAAATCAGAGCTATAAGTAGGAGATAAACAGTCAGCAGAAGGAGAGCTCCACAAACCTACAGTTCATGGAAATTGGGGGCAGTTATAAGAAGACATAAAAACAGCGAACTGAAATTAACCAGACACACCTTATTGCATTACTACAATGGATTCTTCCCAACATTGCTTATGTTAATGGCAGTAACAGATAGTTGCTATGACAAGCCAGAAGCAGTCTCTGACAACCCATTACTTCTGAATCTTGCTGTAAATAAATTCTCTTAACTCTACCTTCTTGTTGTCTTATTTATTTTTGGTCCTTTAAGGCCACAAGAGAAATATGGTTACCTTGTTAGTGTTGCAAAATTTTTGCCATCAATAAAGGGTATGGCCATAAAGATTTGAACGATTCTGTTTATAATCAGGTAATGTGAACGAACCAATCAGATATTAGAATTACTTTATAAAATATACTCGATCTCTTTTCGTCTTGACATGAAAAGGGATTACACTCTGCTGATCTTGACTGGATTAATACTTCTAATTCTTGACAATTCAGAGCTTCTCTGACTAGATTGCTGCTGCTATATTTTGCTTGAGATGATCATATTTAATATGCATAATTGGATGCAATGCTTTTACCATTCCTTTTTTTTTTAATCATTTTTTGGTCACCGACAAAAGGAGGGTGGACCTGTAAATTGACCCTTGTTTGTTCGTCCATTTGTCTGCCTGCATTTTTCTCGGTAACTACGTTTTGGGATTTTTTAAAAATTTTGCACAAACAGTAAACATGATTAAAAAGGTAATAGAACGGATTTTTCTAGAAAACTCCGGTGACCCCCCCCCCGGTGCCTTTCGGGTTAAAATGGCTAAAATTGATACTTTTGTGTTTATTAAAAAAAAAAATTGATGCCTTGGATTTTTATAAAACTTTCTGAAAAGTTGTAACGAACTGATTTCTATATAATTTTGTTTGTACTTCACGATAACTCTTGGGTTTTCCCCAGGTGCTCTTTTTAAAAACACTCCATTTTGGGGACTATTTTACCATATTTGTCCAAAATTTTCTGTGTATGTCTAATCAGCAGTTTTGCCTATATTAAGGCCTTGGGGATTTTTAGGACTAAATTGGGTGGGGGGTGGAGGGCAAATGATGGACTTAGTCATTTCTTTTTTGCATGGTGCAGAACTCAAATTTACATGTTAAGGCTTAAAATTGCACAGTTTGTTTATTTTCACCAGGATCTGACGTCCCCCTGGGGACTTTTGGTGCTAAATGGGGGGGGGGCAATGCTGAATTTTTTCATGCCTCGTTCACGAGGGACCATGCATGCTTCAATTTTTTTTTTTTTTTTTTTTTTTTTTACAAGAATGGCTTTTTTCAAGAGTTAGTAGATGAACAGTCAGGAGGAAAGCTCCACAAACACACGAAACTTGGTAGATGAGTTCTTACAATTTTGGCTTCCATGCACACATTTCAATCCTATACTAGACTACAATACGACCATCCAACAATGGATTGTGTAAATATCTCCACTAGATGATCTGTAAAAAGTTGAATATCGAATGCAACAGCAAATCCTGGGAGCATCTATTATATAAATCTCACCGGTCTGTTGAAATGTATGTATGTATGTATGTTTGTATGTCTGCCTAAAACTTTAGACAGAGGCGATGGATTTTCACAAGATCAGTATCGTTTTGAAGCTCGACCCTTCGGACGGTAAATATTGAAAAGTTGGCTAAAAACATTAATTACTTCACTCTCAACTGGGTTCCTTTCTACAAGGAGGGGTTTGCTTTTTTTGCTGATATTTTCAAAAGTCATCCCCTCTTTTCAATTGACTAGTCTTAATTTAAACCTTCACCACTTCCGGTTTGGCGATGAACGCCACAGCAAAAACATCACTTTTTTTTTTTTTTTCTTTTTTTCTTTTTACATTCTTTTTCTCCTTTGCGGTACAGGTTCGAGCCTGCCTGCCTACTACTTTTTTTTGCTCAACACACACTGTCAAACATCCGGGTACCTAGGCTAGTATACTAGAAAAAAGTCCAAAATAAGTCATACATCACCTACTATGACTATCCAATTGCTACCGAGAAAACGGAGCCATAAAACTTGAAATAGTGATTTGGGACAAGGAGAAAGAAGCAACCTTAGTAGAAGTTAGTGTCCACAATGATGCTGAGTTAAACAGAGCTAAAAGGGAAAAGATAACGAAATACCAAGGTCTTATGTATGGCATGAAAAGAAACTGGAATCTTAGGAAGATCTTCATCATTCCAATAATTATATGAGCAACTGGATTCATGAAAAAGAATTTTAAAAACTACCTGGCAAATATACCCGGTGAACCAAATGCAAGAGAGATTCAAACAATTGCACTTAAAGGGAAGTCAGAATTTTAAAAAGATCTCTTGGTTGAAATATCCGAGTTAACAAGTGAATGTTTGGCATCTGGTAGGATGCTCCATCCTCAGCTTGAACAAAATGATAAGAAAATTAAAAAAGAGACTCGGTTTTCACTTTGTGGTATACTTTGTTTAGTCCCAGTCCTGTGAACTAAATTAATCGTTTGTTTAGCAACATTAGCCATGCAGACATTAGCACTATCAACAACAACAAAAAAAATCAACA
Source organism: Euprymna scolopes (assembly GCF_053919585.1). Taxonomy (NCBI): domain Eukaryota; kingdom Metazoa; phylum Mollusca; class Cephalopoda; order Sepiida; family Sepiolidae; genus Euprymna; species Euprymna scolopes. The sequence goes on from NC_136510.1 coordinate 36,956,193, forward strand.
TTATACATAATATGCATATACTGTAAAAAATAAATTTCTGTATTAAGATATCTATTCTGTTGACGTAATTTATGTTTGTCACTGTGCACAGTAGATGACGTTAAAAAAGGAATGACGTCATCCAAAACTTAAACAGAGTTGGAAGACACAGAAAACTTGATACCACAGAACGGCATCCACTCGAACTAATTGAAGACTCCAACAATATCCTTTCTGATGTCATAATTACAAAAATAAAAGTAGCACAACATTACGCATTAAAAAGGTCATGAGTCATCTACTTGTATAGTGGATATATATATATATTTTTTTTACACGGGAATCACCACTTATCAAGGCCCAGAGGCCACTTGAGGATAAGGGTTAATGGGTATACATTAGTCAATGTGATTATAGCGTTTTTAACATAGGTAGTGGAATTTTTGTAAGTTGGATTACATAGGGGGACGGTTCATCAAGAACTTCTTTACATTGGACTTGAAGACAGATTGTATTCAGCTGGGAAGCAGGCTAGCGGGAGAGAGTTCCACAGGCGTGCAGTTCTAAGAAAGAACCTCCGCTCATGGAATCTACATTTAGGTTTAGGCACAGATAAACAGTGTTGGAAACTATTGGTAGTGGATCTGGCTAGAAGAGTGTTTTTAGTGAAAGTTTGGCGAGGGAGACATAGATTGACGCTCGGACGAGCACCAGACTAGTTCCACAGATTTGGGTCAAAGAATGGATATTTGTTTTTCTAGATTTTAGTTAAGAATATACCAACTTTGCGGATGTTTTATAGTTTGTTTTTTTTTAATTTTTATTTGGAACTGGGCACACACACACACACACACAACGGCTCTTTATATAATAGATATACTACATGAAATGTCTATAACTGAGAAAAGAGTGGATACTATACTGATAAAACTGATATTTTTTGTTATTGCGTTTCTCCCCTTGCACACTGGATGACGTCAGAATAGTGTCCTCCATTGGAGCAGGTTTCAAACATTAGCAAAACTCCTTCATTTAACTTTCTAGGAAGCTAAACACAAGGTCAGGGGTTAAGTTAAAAATCCAGTGTACTAGGATTATCATTTTCCAGCCTACAAATACGCCTGAGCAACCCCGTCGTTATTCGCTTGTAGGAGCACCTCAGGCGATTAGTGACAAAGAAGATAAAGCCCAGAAGAGTGGATCTCCTCAGACTGGACAGGGCTATATCTCAGCTTGACGGCAACAAAGTTTCTGTCGGACTGATTTTCGACTAGCACGAAAAGAAATAAGTTGTTTAGCATGAAGATCCTTTATAAAGTAACTAAAGGATAACGTCATCAAACAGAATCTAGATGAGCTGTGACTCAAAGCGTCACGGGTCGTCTATGTAAACAGTGATTGTATTTAAATATACTCGACAAAATGTTTACATCTGGAGCATCTACTTAACAAAGTTTCCATTGTTAATTACTTTCTTTTTTATGTAACTGACGACGAACAACTAACACTAATAATAATACTAATACTACTAATAATACTACTACTAATAGTACTAATACTACTAATAATAATAATAATAGTAGTAGTAGTGATATTCTAATATATATCGTATTTGTACATCACTCTTTATACACATTCTAAGAAAGTGGTCGGCCAATCAGCAAAGATGAAACATGTTTTGACTTATTATAAAATGAATTGTTCCAAAGTTCTTTTTCTTTTTACCTTTCTTATTTTTCTCTCTCTTTCTCTCACTGTATCTCCCGTTATTTTGCTTCCTCCCTCTTTCCCTCTCTCATGCCCTCTTTCTCTTTACCACTCTTACGTTCCCACCGACTTTCTGCCCCTTCCGCCCTCTTTTTCTTTTCTCTCTCTATCCCTCTACATTAATGAGAGAGAGAGGTGAAATATATATCATTCTACAACTCTCACAAATATATCCCCCTTTTCTTGCCTCTCTCGCTTCTTTTCCCACCCCTCTTTCTCTCTCCTTTTCCCACCCCTCTTTCTCTCTTCTTTTCCCACCCCTCTTTCTCTCTTCTTTTCCCACCCCTCTTTCTCTCTTCTTTTCCCACCCCTCTTTCTCTCTTCTTTTCCCACCCCTCTTTCTCTCTTCTTTTCCCACCCCTCTTTCTCTCTTCTTTTCCCACCCCTCTTTCTCTCTTCTTTTCCCACCCCTCTTTCTCTCTTCTTTTCCCACCCCTCTTTCTCTCTTCTTTTCCCACCCCTCTTTCTCTCTTCTTTTCCCACCCCTCTCTCTCTCTTCTTTTCCCACCCCTCTCTCTCTCTTCTTTTCCCACCCCTCTCTCTCTCTTCTTTTCCCACCCCTCTCTCTCTCTTCTTTTCCCACCCCTCTCTCTCTCTTCTTTTCCCACCCCTCTCTCTCTCTTCTTTTCCCACCCCTCTCTCTCTCTTCTTTTCCCACCCCTCTCTCTCTCTTCTTTTCCCACCCCTCTCTCTCTCTTCTTTTCCCACCCCTCTCTCTCTCTTCTTTTCCCACCCCTCTCTCTCTCTTCTTTTCCCACCCCTCTCTCTCTCTTCTTTTCCCACCCCTCTCTCTCTCTTCTTTTCCCACCCCTCTCTCTCTCTCTTCTTTTCCCACCCCTCTCTCTCTCTCTCTTCTTTTCCCACCCCTCTCTCTCTCTTCTTTTCCCACCCCTCTCTCTCTTTTTTCCCGACCTTCTCTCTGCCTCTCTCCTCTTCCCGCCCTCTCTCTTCTTTTCCCGCCCTCTCTCTTCTTTTCCCGCCCTCTCTCTTCCATCTCCGCCCTCTCTCTTCCATCTCCGCCCTCTCTCTTCCATCTCCGCCCTCTCTCTTCCATCATTTCACCTCTTTGTCACTCTCTTTTCACCTCTTTGTCACTCTCTTTTCACCTCTTTGTCTCTCTCTTTTCACCTCTTTGTCTCTCTCTTTTCACCTCTTTGTCTCTCTCTTTTCACCTCTTTGTCTCTCTCTTTTCACCTCTTTGTCTCTCTCTTTTCACCTCTTTGTCACTCTCTTTTCACCTCTTTGTCACTCTCTTTTCACCTCTTTGTCACTCTCTTTTCACCTCTTTGTCACTCTCTTTTCACCTCTTTGTCACTCTCTTTTCACCTCTTTGTCACTCTGCATGTCTGTTTTCGCCTCTCTCTTTCTTTCATCGCCTCTGTCTTTTCTTTTTTCTTTTTTTTATTTTCCTCTTTCTCATTTGTCCCCCTCCTTATATTTCCCCTTCTTTTCTTTCTGTCATGCGTAAATCTTATTAATTTATTCATTTGATAGCTGATTCACTCACCATAACGATGGATTAATGTATCATAAGGTTTTATTTTAATATTTTCATTTTTTTTTTTTTTTTTTTTCTCTAGTAAGACCTTCTTCGTCATAGAATTAAATGGTTACAACACCCCTTCTCCGGCATCCAACGTTTTCTAAAAGTTTTCATGTTTTTTCTTTAATAATTATTTTGTTTATTTCATATTGAATGAAAAGATTTTAAATATTAACTTTTTTTTTTAGTTTTCATTTTCATATTTAAAATCTTCCGCTTTTTTTTTTTTTTTTTTTTTTTTTTTTTCGTAGAACTAGTTCCATTCGAAATGACTTTATTTATAATGAATTTTTAATTTTTTTTTTTCTTGGAAATTTTATTCATTAGTATAATTTTTTAAACGTTTTGTTATTTGTAACTTCTGTTTTCATTTCAAATTATCTAAAGAGTTCGAGGTTTGATTCGTTTTCATTTTCCATTCAAATTTACGATTTCACCTTCACAAAACTTTTGTGAATTTTTTCCTGATGAGTCGAACAAATGATTCGGTTTTCATTTTATTCAAAAACATTAATTTCTAATTTATTGACTCTAAATATTTTCTGTTTTCTGCTAAAATTACAGAAAAATAAAAATCTTTTTTTCAACTCCATATTGTTTAGTTATTTCTACCCCCCCCATCTATTTTTCTTTTTTTTTTTTTTTTTGTTGTTGCTTTTTATTTTTCTATTTGCTTCTCTATTCTGCTTTGTCTTTCCCCCCTTTCTCTCGTCTCTCTCTCGTCTTCCTCTTTTTCTTCTATCTTCTCTCTGTCTATATCTATACACACATACAAATCTCTCTCTCATATATATATATATATGAATGATTACTTCATTTAATCACAAATTATTATACGGGGATATAATTTTATGCATAAATCTTCAGTATTTACTTCAACAGTGCTCAATACATAGGTAGAGCTAGGTAGTAAGTTATGAAAATATATATGACAATTAAGCTACACAGAATAAGTCTGACGAATTCTCACTAGAATGAAACACATAATATTCTGTGACCTTAACTGCCATATATATATATATATATAATCTTTTATCTCCTCTCTTTGTTTTCTTTCTCTGTCAGTCTATCATTATAACTTAATCTTTTATTTTTATTTTTTACATTTTCCCTCTTGTTTTTCTCTTATCACTTTTTATTTCTCATTTACCCCCCTCCCCCATTCCCCCAATCCTCTTTAATTTTATCAGATTTTTATGTTATTCTGATATTAATCAAAATGCTTAATACATTCTCTTCATTCAATTCCTATTTCAATAACATTGCCATCTCACTCCTCTTTCTTCATTCTACAGGTTTGAAGTGTTTAATTGACTTTACCTGCCAATCTTCTCCATCTCACCTGTCCATTCACAGCTTCTATCGTTCTGAAGCTGCTGCTGCTGCTGGCATTTATCATTTGGAAGTACCAGCTGAACGAGGATTCTTAATATTACTAGAGTTGTAATAACGAACATTATTTCTCTTACTGGATCAAACCTACAAGATCATCTATCGTTTGGATCCTCCTTCAAACAGAATTAAAGTTGATATATATTCCTGGATAGTCTGGTAAGTTTTGTTTTATTTTACCCTCTCTTTCTCTAATATATATATATATATATATATATATATATATATATATATATATATATATGAGCAAACAATTAATAAAATATGTTAAAAAAACACTTTGAAATGAGTTAAAAACATATTTAATCTGAAAAGGAAACACTAGATAAATGGATAGTCCTTAATCCGCTGAGTTTAGAAGAAATAGATCTTTGACTTACTTGTTGTTTCATCAAATACTTCTGCATGCAAAATCCGATCCCGCATTTTGCTAATTCCTACCCTCTGATGAGAAGGAAAGTATTTCTTCGAAACTCTGCGGATTAAGGACTATCCATTTATCTAGTGTTTCCTTTTCAGATTAAATATGTTTTTAACTCATTTCAAAGTGTTTTTTAACATATCTTATTAACTCATATTATTATTGCTCATATTATAAACTCTATTTCCTATTTGGTTTTATCAAGCTTTTACATCTGGCTGAGATAATTTTATAAATATTAATTCTTTAATATTTATAATATACTTTAATTTTACCATCTTGGATCATTTTGGTAAATTTAATTGTAATTTTTATTTTATATATATATATATATATATATATATATATATAGTCATCCACATACAGTACTGTTTCACAGCTCATCAGTGCGGCTAGACAGGAAGCTACCTTGTGTGTGTATGTTCCACCACAAAAGTTAGTGAGTAAAAATAAACTGCAGGACAAATCCATTTCATATATTTAGGGGAATTGAGAAAGCAAATCGCAAGTCAGACAAGTCTTGAATATATTTCCATGAGATGTTTTTTCTTTCTGCTTTCTACACGTGCAATTTTGTGTCCGATTTTGAAACTTTCCAGTTTGAGTTGTTTTTTTTTATTGATTTTTTTTTAATTTATATTACAACTTCATCGATTCAGGTATTATTTTATAAGTTTTTTTTTTCTCAATTAATACTTTGATGGAGGATATACATTCGTCTCTCTCTCTCTTTCCATCTCTTCCTCATATATATATATATATCTTTATTTCTTTTAGTCTGTCTTTACTGCGCCGATCTGGCTCACATTTTATGATTTTTTTTTTTTGTTATAAGGTGCAGCAAACTAAGTATTATAGTATCCATTCGATACATGGTTAGGGGCTAATATTTCATGGAAAAATGAGCACAAATTTTACCATATTCAGTCATCAATTTTGCAAAAAGCACTCCTTCTAAATCAATAGTCTATAACTTTTGCCCGTTTTTAACAGGCTAAAAGTATATATAATTTTACGTGCATAAAAGTATACCTATGGATATGTGTGTTTCTGGCTTTTAGCCGTCGTCAGCACAGGTTAGGATTGAACTCATGACATCAATATCTGTATTCGGATACTTTACCCATGTACAAAAGTCGATCACCACTTTAATGCACTTTTTTCTTTTTTTTTTTTTTTTTTTGTCGCTTATAAAGTTAAGATTTGTTGTTGGCATTTTTTTTTTAAGCAATATTAACAACTTCGAAACTATGCTATTATTTTTTCCGCTACCATGGCATTTTTTTGTTTTGTTTTATGAGCTATAAGCTCTTACTGTTAATCCTAAGGGCGATCTAATATATATATCTCTCTCTCTCTCTCTCTCTCTCTCTATATATATATATATATAATGAATAACAATAAGAGCTTATAACTTTAAAAAAAAAAACGCTAAGGTAGCAGAAAAAAAAAATAACAGCGTTTCAAAGTTGTTAATATCACTAAAAAAATGCCAACAATAAATCTTATCTATGAGAGAATTGAGTATTTTTGTTATCAGTTTCCTGGGGAAAAATGAGTTACATGACCAGCTCCATGTAAATGTGGTATAATTTCCCCATTAGTAATGGCAGGTTCTCAGTTAATTTGGGTCTTGGTGTTGAGTCTTCCTAAATCTGTCTACACTGGTGTGTTCCTATTTACAATGCCTCCCCACGGGACAGAGTTAGACACCAGGGTCGTTTTTTAATGTGGAGAAAAGGAACAAAAATAAAAATTGTCTCAGTCGTGAAGGATTTCTCCTCCACTGACAGAGAACAAGAAATTGAAGTGCAGCATCTGTTTATTTATTTGCTTCCCCACTGAGCAAATTAGGCACAAGGCCGTTTTTTAATGTGGAGAGGGAGGGGGAGGGAAAGGGGGATCCAGCTCCCGAGAGGTGGGAAATGGGAGCTGGATAGTAACTGTGGTCGTAGGGATCACCCTACCTTGACCAAGTTCAGATATGTGGGGTTACCCCCCACATATGGTCTTTGCTAGTCATAGCTGGTCTTTGCTTGCAGCATCTGCCGGAACAGATGGTATTTATTTGCTCCCCCACCGAGCAAATTAGGCACAAGGCCAATTTTTAATGTGAGGAGTGAAGGGAGGGGAAAGGGAAAAGGGGACCAGCTCCCGAGAGGTGGGAAATGGGAGCTGGTTAATGGTCAGGCATGTGGGGTTGCCCCCACATCTGGTCTTTGCTAGTCATAGCTAGTCATAGCTTGCAGCATCTGCCGGAACAGATACTACACTTTGATCTTGTTTATATATTTTATTGCTTTTAAAATTTTGTAAATACGAAAAAAAAACAAAAGATTATCAAACAACAAAATTAGGCACAAGGCCCTACAAGAAATTGGGAAGGGTTCAGGGTCTTTGTGACTAAAGTGATTAAAAAGTAATAAATGTAGACTTTGGAGTCTTACTCCCGAAGGCCAAGTATGTCTACACTGGTGTGTTATGAATGAGATATGATGTCTGTGGATAAATGTATTTTATGTGTATGTGCTCTCCTTCGTGGGTAGGACACTCTAGTGGACAATGGGGTAGTTTTCACTAAAGCAGTACTCTTCTGTAGAAGGGTAAGTACTTTCCATTATTAATGCTGTGCGTGTATATATATATATATATATATATATATATATATATATATATTATAAGTGTTTGAATTTGAATAAAATCTAACTTTAAAAAGCTAGTACAATGGAGGATTTTTTTTTTTTAAATAAATATTTATAATCAAATTTTTGGTGATACAATACCTTTTTCAAGAATGAAATTATTTTTTCCCTTTTTTTAAAGTTTTTGTCTTCATTCTTTCTTGTGGCACGGTATCACGACAAAAGTAAAGCTGGTACAGACTCTACTTTTCTGGTAATAACATGCAAAAAAGGGGGAAAAAAACTAGAAACTGATTTTATTCCTGAAGTTGTTACGTATATTGCCGGAAATTTGATAGACAAGTAAATGTTTGTTTAAAAACTTAGCATTCTACTGATTTTTTTAAATTTATATATATATATATATATATATATATATATATATATATATATATATATGCCAGCTTACTATCCTTTGACAATGTTAGTAACTTTAATTATTTGAAAGCAAAGTGTAAAATAATAAATATTTTATTCATAAGATTAAAATAAATTGTTATAAAATAATAACTTATTTTTTATGGTAATCTATATTTACAAAATTATTTGAAGTAGTTTCAAAAACAGATAATCAGATGATTTAGTAGTAGTAAAAAAAAAAAAAAACTATGCACGCACGCACACACACACACACATATAGATGTGCCCCTTTTTACTCCCTTCTCCCTCATACATTTAACTTGTCCCCATTACCTGTCACCTACCCCTTCCATACCTTACATCTCCATGTTTTCTCCTCACATACTCCACTCACTACATACAACTTATACTTTCTCCCATTGATTACCTCCCATGTTTCACTAAATAAAATGTTGACTACCTAATAATTCATATTTATACCAAATGAATATGGTCGAACAAACCATGAAAGACAAAAACAATCTCACCCATGTTTATGACAGATGCCATTCGATAACAATTTTACACAAAATCATCAATAAAACGGTTAGAATTCTGCTAATTATTGGACAACACTCTCACTGAAAAACTGAGTGTGGCAGGTTCGAATAGTTTGCGGGTTCGACCATGTTGTGCGCAGCACCCCAGAAGAGTTCATCCACGAAACGATATCTCCAGAACCACTCCAAGGTTGACGAAAATGCTTGGGAGGTCAGCTAAAGATGTGGATACACGCTATCAAACCTGATTCACAGATCTACAGTGTTCGTTGCCGCATACGATTGTGCATGGTTTGCGTTCAATTGGGATGCTGTTTTGATTAGGAGATGAGCTGGTTCAGCCCATCCCGGGTGAATGTTGCCTCAAGTCAAAAGGTCAAGTTCTACAGAACCACTTTAATCTAACCTTGACCTTGTGTGTAACCGCTTGGAAGAAATGTAAATAAATACATGGAATACTTGGTGTATTTTATTAAAATTAATACCAAAGCTCCAACAGAATTCAAACACTATAAACCAACTCCACATTTAGCACTCATACCAATTTCAGCATTGCTACTTCTACTATAAGTATACCATTTCATAATGAAGTCTACTTTGATTTAACACCTGTGTATTGGCATCATTAACATACTAAAGGAGGAATAAGCACAATATTGAGAGTTTTATGATCTATTTAAAATTAGATGACAGATGGTGTTGTATTTGAGGGGTGTCACTGCTATGATTGACCGATTCAAAAGCCGATTAGTTGACTGTTGAATCAAAATCCAATAACCTTGCTAATGTCTCTGATTTCAGCAGTCAAGTTGGAATATAATATCGCAAACACAACATTGTTTAGATTACGTAACATTCGATTAAATTGCAAAGAGGAGGGGGGGGTAAAAGTGTACTTTTACAAACCTGGCATAGATTCATGAAAATCGGGCATTTTTTTTTGTTTGTTTTTACAATTGATTGATAGTAAAAAAATAAAAATTAATAATTTGCATATTTCACGTAAAAACGTGAAATATGCAAATTATTAAACATGGCGTTGCATCATATGATAGCTAGGAAGATGTGTTGAAACATCCAAATAGTCTTTGTTATTCCTACATCTGTCCAATGTCTCGTATGAAATTTGAAGTATTGGGACTAAGGTTTTCTGAGGATTGAAATGGGCTGAAAAATGAAACGATACCGAGTTGTATTTGTTTTTTTGTTGTTTTTTTTTCTTTGCATATCTTACAACCAATTACATATGTTTAAAATAAACATTAAACTATTTGTTTCCTACCATGTATTGTATATGATAATGTTTCAGATTGTTTTAGATGAGGATAGGTAATCTGTATATCAAATACGATAGCGTGTGTATATTAATACAATAGCGTGTGTGTTATTTTCTGTGTCACACTTACACCCGGGTCATTTAATTGTTATGTACTTCTGTTTCTTGAAATAAATAATTTTACCAAGAATTCTTCATAAGTTTTGGTTTCGATTATGGCTGAAGGAACTCAAGTTATATATATTTCAAAAGTTTTATTTCGGTTTCGATTCAAGCTAATGCACCCAAGTCATATGGATATATTATTTTTATTTTTGAAATCGCAACTTTATAATATATGCATCAAAATATATTTAAGCGTACTTTACAACCGGGCTTTGCCGGGCGTTTGTGCTAGCTTAGATAAATACTTTTGTAGTTTAAACAAAAAGCTACAATAATATCAGAGTATCTCCATTTACACTGAACATCTACAGATTGCCAACATCAATATATTACATATGAATATGTCTTCTGTGGGATTTCCACAGGTCCCGCTAGTTATGATTATTTAAGCTACTGTTCTCATCTTGGATGTTAATTTCACAATGTTTCGGCTGATGTAATTTCCAACATTCTTCAGGTGCAGCTTACTGAACTCTGCAATCTGTACAGGATTTTAAATGGAACTCCTTATTTAATCCCTGGGGGTAGTTTGTTCTTGTTCCATCGGCCATGACTGGTTGGAAGTGTTAAATATTTCATTATTTCATAAGTGTATTCTTAGTATTGCCTGTACCGAGGATTGAACATTCAACCTCCAAAGGACTGTCGCATAGAACTGATTATTACTTATCACTTTTATATTCAGAAAATACTGCCTACATTTTTTCATTTATTTTCTCTTCCCACACATGTAGATTTAAATGTAATAGAATTAATAACTTTAATTGGTAGGAGTTTAATGTTGATCTTTAATCCATTAATTAAATACTAGCGGGACCTGTGGAAATTCCACTGGGTATTCATTCATATGTAATATATTGACGGTGGCATTCTGTAGATGTTCAGCGTAAATGGAGACACTGATATTATTGTAGCTTTTTTGTTAAAACTGCAAAAGTATTTATCTAAGCTAGCACAAACGCCCGGCAAAGCCTAGTCGTAAAGTACGCTTAAATATGATATTTTAATTCTTGCAGATTTCGTATATTATTATACAATTAATGTTCTATCAATTTTTATATATTATAAAGTTGCGATTTCAAAAATAAAAAAATATATCACATGTAACTTGGGTGCATTAGCTTGAATCGAAACCGAAATAAAAACTAAGGAAAAATTTATATATATAACTTGAGTTCAGCCATAATCGAAACCAAAACGTGTGAAGAATTCTTGATTAAAATTTATTAAAAAAAAAAATAGCTGACTTAAGTGCCATCAGCTATAATCGAAACCAAAACTTATTTGTAATTCTTGGTAAAATTACTTATGACAAGAAATTGAAATACGTAACAATTGAACGACACTGATGTAAGCATGACACAGAAAATAACAGACACGCTATAGTAACTAATGTATAGATATTCATAATTATAGAGCCAAAGGTGCAGTTATGAGACAAGGGCTTCCAATTTACAGGTAAAAATTCTTTCTTGAATGAAGCAATATTTATATAATAGAGTATCCACTCATGAACTAATGACCAATTAGAAGCCAAAGAATAAACTTTCCCATCTATCTATATATATATATATATATATATATATATATATATATATATATATATATATAAAAGAAAAAAATTTATGTATGTATGTTCGCTTTTTGTATATGTGTACAAAAGGCTTTTTTCGCTGTGATTCTCGGTTGGCTTAAAACTTTTTATATGCTGTCTAAATAATATCTACGACTACGGATCTCGGGTTGCAGCTATTTTTAATTTACCCGACTTTTACAAGCTATTTTCGAGATATTTTTTGATTGCCGCGTAGCGGGGGGGAAAACAGAAATTGGCTTCCAGCGCAAAACTAGGTCAAACATCACGCGACTTAACATTCTCGTGCTTAATAAACGTTGACTTAACACATTTATCAATTCATCTATTCCTGTGGTCGAGATGGTTAGGTCGCAGGTTTTTTTTTTCCCATTTCCTTTCCACCTCCGCGTCAAAGGTTCGGGGTTCAAGCCTGCCTTTCTACTAAAACTTTTTTTCTTTTACACCTCCAAACACCCGGCCAACGTTTTTTGTTTTTATTTTAAACAGGGTTGTTTTGATCTAACCCCCCCCCCAACACATATACACACACACACACACATCTCCAAACACCCGGGCAACGCCGGGTACCCCCCCCCCGCTAGTCTAAACAGAAAAGTGCATCCCAGCCTGCTTATATATAAACTCTAACTTCTGATTCTGATCTCCATATAGTTTTAGCTCAACTAAGCACTGATTACTAAATTCAGCACTAACTTTTAGTTCTTTTGTTGGCCTGAGCTAAATAGTTTTGTATAAAGGAGTATTATAGATCTGTGTTGTGATGAATATTTTGACCTGAAGATATCTATTTGCTCAAGTTATTAAAGTTAAGGGTGTTCTTTTTTTGTTTGTTTGTTTTTTTTTAGCAGCAAATTTTTATCATATACTAGTTGACCCGACCTAACTTTGCCTGGGATTATTAGGCTTTATTTTAGAAAACTACTAATCTTAGAATGGATAAAATTAATTCCTCAAATAAAACAGTCTTGCATCACTTTAATGTCTCTTTACGATAACGAAAATAAAGATATAATTTTATCAAACCTTATGTCCAGAATCCTTACTCCAATTTTGATCAAAATCCATTACATGACTTTGATTCGAGAAAAGTTTTAAATTTAAAGTGTAAGTGGTCTTCGGAAGAAATTGAAATTCAAGTAATCTTGCTTAATTGGTGGACTAATGATTGAATTGATAAATGGGAGGGTGTTCTCATTGTCAAATAGGAGAGTATTATGCCCCCCCCACTACATACCCTTTAAAACGCTAGAATCCTAAAAGGTCGTCCTCCCATGCTTTACTACCTTCTTTTTGAGAAAGGGTTAGTTTACTGCTAATCTCTTGAGGTGCCCATACTGGAGAATGCCAACTGGACTGCTCAAGCATTTTGTAGGCCAAATGCACTGGCTTCTCAAAATCCCACCTAATTTGTGTCTAACCTGCTGATAAGGCAGTAAACAATCTGAGATTAAATTCAGATGAAGGCTACAATTATTTTACAGAAGTAAAATAAGATTTATATGATTGTCCTGGTTTGTTAGAAATTGCATAAATACCGCAGAGTTTTATGAAGACTTGAATGAAGCACAGTTTAACAGGGATGAAGAGATTTAAAGCAATAGAAAGAAGATTGCAAATTTACTTGTATAATATATTTTGCTTTTATTACGTACTAGCGAGTGGTACCCGGCGTTGCCCGGGTGTTTGGAGGTGTGGGGTGGGGGTGGGCTAAAAAAATGGTAAGTATGAGGATCGAACCCGAACCGTTGAGGCAAAGTTGTAAATTAAAGTGTGAAAAAAAAAAAACGTGCGACGTTAACGATTGCCCCACCACGAGATGCTAACGGAATTACATTTGAATTTATTTAATTACTTGGATTTGGCAGGTGCCCGTTTTAATGAGTTAATGAGGTCAAGTTTGACTACAGGATTTTTATTTTCCCAAGATGTTATAGGAAAAAGACTGACCCACATGCGGCGAGCGACAAATGTTGAATATTTATCTTCCCGAAATCGAGCAAATTAAATAGACAGGCGAGCTTCGTTAACTGTGAGATATTACGATTTATATGTGATATAAAAAGTTTTAAAAAGTTGTTAGGCAACCGACCGCTTCTCTGAAAGAAGCCTTTTGTAGACATACAGAAAAGCGAACACACATGCATACATACATTTTCGCTTTTATATTTATAGATTTTAAAATCGATTTATAATAATGTGTCAAGAATTGTTGGTAATATCAATTTTAAATTGGATAAATACTAGTATTTAAAAAAAAAAAAAAAAAAAAAAAAAATTTTTTTTACTATAAAATTTGTTTATCCTGGTTTGTAAAAAATTCCATAAACACTGCAGTTTTATGAAGTCTTAAATGCAACACAGTTTAGTGTGAATGAAGAGATTTAAAAGCAATAAAAAGATTGTAAAGTTATATTTGTTTCGTTTTTATAATTTTAAAATCAATTTATAATTATCTGTCGGAGTTGTTGATAATATTGATTTTAAATTGAATACTGGTATTTTTTACAATAAATAAAATCACATGTATGGCTGTCTGATTTTTTTTTTTTTTTTTTTTTTTTGCATACATACTTTAGTTTTAAGTCTTGTTACATATTAGGGACCCTATGTCAGTAGCGCTTAAGTTAGCTAGTGTGGATTTTGACAAGGGTCACATTGCATGCATGTGATAACCCAGATCTGTAAAACAATCATTTCCAGAGTTTGAATGAAAGATGGGGGGACGTTAAGTTGAGGGGGGGAGCAACAGGTCAAACAGTATACAAAACAATATTGAATTTTTTTTTTTTTTTTTTTTTTTTTTTTACACGGTGGTCACCACTTATCAAGGCCCGGAAGCCACTCAGGGATAAGGGTTATTGCAAGTATAGTACGTTAGTGTGGAGATTTAATGAAGTGTTTACTTAAGAGGGCGGTTCATTAGGAATTTGTTAATGTTGGACTTGAAGAGATCCAAGTTGTAGTCAGGTGGGAAGCAGGCAAACGGAACAAAGTTCCACAGGCGTGCAGTTCTAAGAAAGAAGCTTTGTTCATGGAATCCACGTTTTGATTTAGGCACAGATAAAGAGTGGGGGAAATTTTTCACAGTGGATTCAGCTAGACGGGTGTTTTTCGTGAAAGATTGGCGAGGGGGGACCAGAGATTGGAGTTCAGACGAGCACCTGCCATGGAAATAACGATAAAACAAGGATAGGCTCGCAACGTCTCTTCTGTGGGAGAGAGGTTGCAGGGTAGAGAAAAGGGTATCCCCCACTAAGCCACGAAGTCTATTTTGTACTCTGTCAAGGCAGGATAGGCTGTTTTTAGCAGCTCCTGCCCAGATATGGCAGCAGTATTCCATCCTGACGAATGACGTCATGTTGTCAAGTTGAGAGAAAATCACCCCTCTACCCCAATGTATAATGGCTCTATAAATTAGATTTTGTTAATTAAAATTACTTTAAATATTTTGATGAATCTATCTCTAATACAGTAATTGAGCAGCTTAGAATAGGTATTGCAAACCAACCTAATTCAAAGTGATAAAATTAATAAATATAGTGAAATTAACTCTGAAAGAAAGACAAGTAAATATGTACCATTAAAAGCAAAATCTTGCGTGATTTGTAGTATACTATGGATAGCAGTCAAAATTGCACTTGTCTTATTTTTTGCACATTTTCTTAGTGTGATTTTTGCCTCATGTTTTGGCTGGTTTGATTAAATTAGTATTGCTTCCATTGAGATCATTTTTATTTGCAACAATATGACATTAGACTTGTAAGGACTTTTCACTTGGTTGAAACTTGCATTTCTAGACAAGTAGCACATGAAATGACAAATTTTCGTATTTCCAGCAAACTTTGAACGGTCATAATTTCATGACTAATAGAGCTACCAATATAAATTGAAGGACATTGTTTTGCAATGGTCTTATGTCTATATTAAAGGGTTTTGAATATAATAAAAATAAAAACTTTGTTTGATAGAGGTACTATATAAAATCTTGGTTTGGTATGTGGCGATATTATGGATCCTGGGCAAAGTTGAGTGACGATATTGTCCTATTGGAAAAGTCTATAAATTTATTAAATATAGCAAAAAATGTGAAATGTAATTGTTCCCAGATATCATAATAACGAGTGTGATCTGTGACCCCTTTGAGACTGTAGTTGGGGTTGCCAGGATCAGTGGATAGTGTGAATGAAAAAGTTGTCAAAAGGTATTTTTTTAGGGTCTGAGGGGGGGGGGGTAGATATCCCTCTAATTTGAGAAAGTGATGAAAGAGAGAGTAAAAATATTTATTTAGAATTCTCTCTGATTTGGAAGAAGAGGGAAACGGAAAAAGAAAAGATATTAATTTACAATTCTTTCTATTTTTGGAAAAGAAAGAAGAAAAGTTATTACAATTTCTATATGCGAGGGGTAAGAGAGAACCGGAGAATATCAATAAAAGCAAGGGATTTTAGATAATCAAGTCTCCTTGGCATTTCCTTATGAAACAACTACGCTAGTGTCAGTCACAAATTACCTGGACTTTGCCCAGAAAACTTAAGTTGAAACAAAAATTAAAACCAATTCAGAAACCATACATTTTATTTTATTTTTTATCCTTTTGAGATGAGACTTCATAATTTGTGCATTTTTTTTTCTTCGGACTGTTATCTTCATAGTTAGATAAGTTGGCCAAAATGTGGTGAGACCTCCACAACTATGGAAGGCTGTAATTACTGGGGATACAGTTGCAAGACTCGGCATTCCTATCCTGCCACTGTTAACCACCTGAAGAAGGCCAGAGGATCAGTTGGCCGAAACATGGTGAAATAATAACTATGAAGATGAGGATAGCAGTCTGCAAAAAAATAATAAATAAATACACAAATTATAAAACCTCATCTCAAAAAGATTCCAAAACCTAAAATGCATAATACCATTCGGTACGGACCCAACAATGGAAGACCAGATTAGAACACAAAATTGGATATAAGACCATAAAACGCCAAGCTTCATCACTCTGTGCCGCAGTGAATAGATGTATTGAGTCTCTACAGTTCCAGATGAGCATTGTTTTAAGATCCTATGTTTCAATCCTACCCAAAGAAGGCCAGAGGATTAGTTGGCCAAATCATGGTTAGATACCAACAACTACGGAAGGCATTAATTATTGGGGATACAGTTATAAGACTCAGCATTCCTATCCAGTCGCAATTAACCACCTGAAGAAGGCCAGAGGATTAGTTGGCTGAAACGTAGTGAAATAGCAACTATGTAGATAAAACTCCAAGTAATTCAGAATTGTATTCTTGAGAATTAAACCTTCAACCCAAAATGAAGGTAACTTATAACTTATTTATTTATTTTTTTTTTTTTTATCTATGCTTCTGTGAAGATTCTCGAGTTCAGAGTTCATCACCTTGTAATGAACTCACGGTAGGGGGTGGGGTACCAACCATAGGTACTGACTGTGGAGGCACTAACTTGTAAGGGTATGAGTTGGCTTTCAACAACTCATAATTGGGATCTATCAATTTTTTAGGACCGAGGTTGCAGGTGCAGGAATCTTTTGAAGTCGAAAGTAGTTGGGCATCCACGGGACTATTAACAATTTAACGAGATCACCGATTAATAGAAAGGTTTCACCAATCCACATCCTTGCATTAAGAAAAAAAAAATATAATCTGGAAAATAACGACACTTGACAAAGAACTCAAAATGACTGTATTAACATGAAATAAACATTTACGTGTTAAGAATATTAGTTTAAATTGTTCTAATATACGTGTTTTCTTGTGTGGAGTGTTTGTGATGCAGGAATAGCAAAGTAAGGATTTTGTGTGAATCGCACAAGGTTTGAAATTACTGATGTTTATGTTCAGAGTGTCACGCATAGCTTGGAATTAATGTGATTATTTTCTGAGAACAACGGTCCATAATTGTGAAAACGTGCGTTTGTGTTCATCTCGTAAGAACAGTAGGTCGAAATAAAATTGTTTATAAAGGAAAATTGAATTTCCATTCGATGTGGTAACTTTCCATGATGAGAATAAAGGTTCATGTGTATGATGTGCAAATTCCAAATGGGGGGGGGGGATTTAATGCCTCCCAGTGGCAGTTATTCTGACATCCAGTCTTGTGGAAAACAAGAGAAAAATATTTTCTGCCTTCACTCATTAGAAGAATAAGAAATCATTAACTTTAAAAAGAAAAGAAAAAAAAAAAAAAGAATTTGGACGTGATTACTTAAATCTAAAACAAATTAAAAATGTAGTTGCATTGTTTGTTTGTTGTTTTTTTTTTTTTTTTAATGATATTTACGCCATTTTTGATATTTCTGGCAGCGCTAATTATAAAATTTATTTTTACCTACATACAATAGTGTTTTAAATTTATGCAATCATCAGTGTAGGTATTGATAATTACTGCCAATTGAATATTTCAAAGTCAGTCACAAAGTCACCTTTAGTTCTGCAATCTGGCATTCAACCCCTTGGCCACCAAGAATTGTTTCGAGGAAGGAAAGGTAATCAAGTTCTACATATGTTGAGACAAGCGGACAAACACAGAAAGCTAGTCACGTAGTGTTCAGTAGCAGACGCCAGAACATTGCATTATGCTTGTTGTTATCAATATTGTTGTCATTATTATTGTTATTATCAATATTGTTGTCATTATTATTGTTATTATCAATATTGTTGTCATTATTATTGTTATTATCAATATTGTTATTATTATTGTTATTATCAATATTGTTGTTATTATTATTGTTATTATCAATATTGTTATTATTATCAATATTGTTGTTGTTATTATTATTGTTATCAATATTATTATTATTATTATTATTGTTGTTATTATTGTTGTAATATAACTCTACGTTGTTCTAATCAAGTACCAAATTCAGAGAGACCAGTGCGCAATCATGACCTGTGCAGTAAATGCCCACAGATACATGTTCACCCGCATAATTATGAAAAAGGGGTAGGATAGCTCATAACTGACTATTACAGTATTGTTTTTTTTTTATGTTAAAATCTATACAAGTTTGACACAGGGCCGGTGACTTTGAGCACCTTTGCTGCATATTACGTAACAGTTGCTCTTTTCTGCAAGAATCCTATCCAAGTTTTTTTTTTCCACCTGCTTTTAAATAGCTTCTCTTGTATTTAATTTAGATTCTAAATTCATCTAATTAAGTTATAATTAACTCGTTTCTCGAACAGGGCCAATCCTTCTCATGACTTAAAAGTTTTCGGTCCAATGATCCTAACATCTGAAACTGTATAATGCAGCAAAATTAGAGGGCAAATTTGGATGGAAACAGGAAATTTTCTCAGACTAATCATTAACGAAAATCATTGCTTGTCTGCTTTTTTTTCTTTCTTTTTTTTTTTATTGGGGAGTGGGGTAATACCTTCTCTTTCTTTATTCTGACATTGTTCTTTGTAGTTTGCTTGTTTTTAATTGTAGATATAGAGGCCACTATTTAAAAAAAATGGTAAAAAAAAAATAAATAAATAAAAAAAATAATTAAAAAAAAAAAAAAAGATCGGCCTCTGCGTACTACTTTCTCCCTAACTCCTTCACCCTCGCTTACATTTTCTCTTTATTTCTATCCGTCTCTTTAAGCATGTCATTTTGGTGATTATTTTATTTAATTGCTAGAAGATAATTATTCTGAAGACTCGCACTGTCTGACTTATTTTAAAACAAAATTTCTCAAAACTTTAAATCCGTAAAAAATGTGATTTGGCACTTTGGTAATTGAACTTGGAAGTCAATTAAACACTTGGTCGATATTTGATGGTTGAATATCTATCTCATTCTTTCTCTCTCCCTCGTTCTTTCTTTCTCTCTCCCTCGTTCTTTCTTTCTCTCTCCCTCGTTCTTTTTTTCTCTCTCCCTCGTTCTTTCTTTCTCTCTCCCTCGTTCTTTCGTTCTCTCTCCCTCGTTCTTTCGTTCTCTCTCCCTCGTTCTTTCGTTCTCTCTCCCTCGTTCTTTCGTTCTCTCTCCCTCGTTCTTTCGTTCTCTCTCCCTCGTTCTTTCGTTCTCTCTCCCTCGTTCTTTCGTTCTCTCTCCCTCGTTCTTTCGTTCTCTCTCCCTCGTTCTTTCGTTCTCTCTCCCTCGTTCTTTCGTTCTCTCTCCCTCGTTCTTTCGTTCTCTCTCCCTCGTTCTTTCGTTCTCTCTCCCTCGTTCTTTCGTTCTCTCTCCCTCGTTCTTTCGTTCTCTCTCCCTCGTTCTTTCGTTCTCTCTCCCTCGTTCTTTCGTTCTCTCTCCCTCGTTCTTTCGTTCTCTTTGTTTTTTCTTTCGCTGTCCTGTTCTTTCTCTCCCTCGTTCTTTCTTTCTCTTTCCCTCTCTCTCTCCCTCGTTCTTTCCCTCTCTCTCTCCCTCGTTCTTTCCCCATCTCTCTCCCTCGTTCTTTCCCCATCTCTCTCCCTCGTTCTTTCCCCACCTCCCCTCTCTCTCGTTCTTTCCCCACCTCCCCTCTCTCTCGTTCTTTCCCCACCTCCCCTCTCTCTCGTTCTTTCCCCACCTCCCCTCTCTCTCGTTCTTTCCCCACCTCCCCTCTCTCTCGTTCTTTCCCCACCTCCCCCCTCTCTCGTTCTTTCCCCACCTCCCCTCTCTCTCGTTCTTTCCCCACCTCCCCTCTCTCTCTCTCTCTCTCTCTCTCTCTCTCTCTCTTTACCTATCTGTTTCAGGAATATACTCTGATGTTTGTGTATTATCATCCTTTTCATTAATTTTTTCATCTTAATATTTAGGAAAGAAGATAATCATTTCGTTGATTCTCTTTATTAAACAATGTTTCGTTATAAAAAGAAGTGAAACTTATGAAATGAAACAAAAAAAATCAACAATTATGACTTACGCATTCTGTTGTTTGCGGCTTGATATTGGAAGAATGTGTCATTTTTAAACTGCAACATTTAATTGGCGCCCACAAGAACTTTCACCCTTGCCCAAAGAACTTTTAAAATCAGTTACAAAAAATTTAATTGAGAAAAGAATGGCTCTACATCAAGTTTTAAGTTATAATACATTTTTAAAAGAATCAATGTGTGCATATGAACGTCAATCTATGGTAAAATCTTAACCTATTGAATTCCTTAACATTTATAGAATATGTATTCTAGGTAACAAGGTAAGTAACATGTGCACATTATTATTTAAGTTTTACCATTTAAAGGAGGGGGGAGGCAACCGAAATCATATCATACCTCCCCCAAAAAACAGAAAGAAATAATATTAAAATTTAAAACGTTTGCTATAATGCTCATATGCGTCCTGGGATGGGTATTATATTAGTCTATATATATATATATAAAACTGAAAGTATGTGTGTGTGTTTGTATGTCTCGCAAAAACTTTTGACAGATGTGATGAATTTTCACGAGATTGGTATCATTTTAAAGCTCAAATCTTTGCCTGACAAATATCGAAAAATTGGCTCTACCAAATTACTCTGACAATTTCCGGTCTAAACATTTGAAATTTTACATAAAGGGTATTCAGAGATATGGCAAGACTTTTAATCGGTTTGGGTCGAAAATTTTTAGTTACTAATATATAAATGTATGTATGTTTGCATGTCTGCCTAAAACTTTTGACAGAGGTGACTGATTTTACCAAGATCAGTATCGTTTTGAAGTTCGACCTTTTAGACAACATATATCGAAAAATTGGCTAAAAACATTAATATCTTCACCTTCAATTGGGCACCTTTCTACAGAGGGGGGGGGTCGCTTTTTTCGCTGATATTTTTTAAAGTCATCCTCTCCTTTCGATTGTCCAGCCTTAATTTAAGCACAAGTCACTTCCGGTTTGGCAGTGACTGTATAACAGCAAAGACGTCAGGTTTTTTTTTTTTTTCCCAGTTCTTTTCCTCCTTCGGGGTATGGGTTCGAGCCTGCCTTCCTACTACCACTTTTTTTTTCTTTTTCTCTACATACACCTCTAAACACCCGGGCAACGCCGGGCTGAACTGCTTATATATATATATATATATATATATATATATTAGTAGAATACCTGTTCTAGGATGCATATGAGCAATAAATATACATAGATGACCTATGACACAATGTCTGATAACCTATTGATTCAGCATTTATGATTCCATAAAGGACTTCTTCTCAATGCCTTCAATCTGTTTAACTCGATGCCATCATCCATTTTGTGATGTCATAAATCTTTTTCCTTAATGTTTTAATGGATAATATCAACATTTTATGACGTCGCTCTTTTTGAACTGACACAAGCAAGATATTTATAAAACTTATTTAGTTTGGCCTTCGGGACAAGATCAAAGTGTAGTATCTGTTCTTCAGATGCTGCAAGCTATGACTAGCTAAGACCAGATGTGGGGGCAGCCCCACATGCCTGACCTTTAACCAGCTCCCATTTCCCACCTCTCGGGAGCTGGTCCCCTTTTTCCCTTCCCCCTCCCTTCACTCCTCACATTAAAAATCGGCCTTGTGCCTAATTTGCTCGGTGGGGGAGCAAATAAATACCATCTGTTCTTCAGATGCTGCACTTCTATTTCTTGTTCTCTTTCGGTGGAGGAGAAATCCTTCACGACTGAGACAATTTTTATTTTTGTACCTTTTCTCCACGTTAAAAAACGACCCTGGTGTCTAACTCTGCCCCGTGGGGAGGCATAGTAAATAGGTACTAAAGTCTTTGGGACTAGACAGCTTGTTTATTTACCACATGATGAGGAGGTTAGACACAAGATCAGGTGAGGTTTTTAAAAGCCAGTGGATTGGATGAAGTGCAATCTGGTCTACGAAATATGCTGGAGCAGCCCCATCTGCATTCCTCAAAAAGGACGCCTCAGGCGATTAGCAATATCATTCCTATTCAAAGAGAGAAAGTAAAGTGGGTTGACTACATTGAGCTGAACAGAAACATATTTCAACCCGAGAGAAACTGACTGGAGGACATGTCCTAAACTTGTATAAACTATTTCAAATTGCCACATAGTTGACTCATAATCCAGTGACCTGTGGCCGTTCTGGCTATGAGTTGTCTTCCCTGTTTTAATTGATGATGTTATTCTTTTATTGTTTTAATTGATGATGTTATTCTTTTATTACTTCAGCATTTGTGACGTCATAAAGAAGCTCTCCTATGATAAAGAATTTTCCCTGGTGTCTTCCAACTCCATTGAAGTGAATGACGGCATTCTTTTGTGACGTCATCCATTGTGCCTTTTCTGTGTCTTTGTGTACAAACAAGATCTACAGAGTAGTGTGCTAGTAATAACATCATTCTTGTGATGTACATTTTTTTTTTTTTTTTTTTTTTTTTTTTTATAACTCGTAAGAGATTTCTTGGCCTTCGGACCAAGATCAAAGTGTAGTATCTGGTCTGATGCTACACTTCAATTTTTTGTTTTCGTTCCTTTTTTTCCCACATTAAAAAACTGACCCTGGTGTCTAACTCTGCCCTCGTGGGGAGGCAAAGTAAATAGGAACTCCTATTATTTGGATTCTTTAGACTGCTGTTCTCATCTTTAATGTTATTTTCAAGTTTGGGTTGATGTAATCTCTGACCTTCTTCAGGTGTATCTTGTCAAACTCTTTAATCTTTATGATGAACTTTGGAACCTCTGTGTAGAACTCGGGAATCTGCACAATTTCAAACGGAATCATTTTATCTAACCCACGGAGGTAGCATGCTCTTGTTCCATCAACCATAACTAAGTAGAATTCCTAAGTAATTTGCAACTGTATTTTTAGTGTTGCCCACACTGAGGATTGAACCTTCAACCTTCAACCTTCAGAAGAGTGTAACTTTACAACTGAATTTTACTAAGTACTCTATCCAGTACAGCAGGGGCCTTTGCAGAAAATATAAATAGTCCTTATCAAAAAAATTCAGAACCGTAATATTCAATAGCATTTAATACAGACCTTTGTTGGTCCCCCGACAAAAAGTGGGTGGACCTGTAAATTCACCCTTGTCCGCTCGCATTTTTCTTAATAACTGCGCCTTGGAATTTTTTGAAATTTTGCACAAGCATTAAACATGATATGAGTAAAAAAAAGTAATTACAGATTTTCCGGAAAAACTCCGGTTGCCTCTCTCGGGCTGCCTTTTGTGTTAAATGGCTAAAATTGACACTTTTGTGCTTATTAAAAAATAAATTGATGCCTTGGACTTTTATAAAACTTTTTGAAAAATTGTAACTAACTGATTTCTATATAATTTTGTTTGTCTATACTTTCCAATAACTCTTGAATATGCCCCTGGGGCTCTTTTAGGGCTAATAAAAACACTCCATTTTGGGGACTATTTTACCATATTTGTCCAAAATTTTTCTGTGTATATCTATTTAGCAGTTTTGCATGGTGCTGAACTCAAATTTAAATATGTTAAGGGGTTCGGGATTTGGTGGGCTAAATGTGAAGGGGGAATGATGGACTTAGTCATTTCTTTTTTTGCATGGTGCAGAACTCAAATTTATATATGGTAAGGCCTAAAACTGCAAATAATAATCTGATAGCAGAAAACTTGTCTTTTAAATTGCGGTCCTCACTATAACCATAGAAGACATTGTTGAGACCCCATTTGGGAGTGTGGAGAATATGGAGTTGCCCCGTAACTACCATTGCTCCTAAGTTCACTTTGGCTCGGAGTGGTACTACTTCTTAGGGCATTTGGTGCTATTAGATCAGGCTGTCTAAAGATACTTGATTGCTAAACAAAAATGCACCAAACATTGATGTTATTGGTTTTTTTTTTCTCTCCTTTCTCTTTGCCAAACTCAATCATGTTCTGCAAAGTTAAAAACAGAAGCAACCTTTTTCTTTCTACAAAACAAAGCAAACGTCATGAATAAATATTTGAAGATATAAAGAACTTGAAGCATAAACAATTTTTTCAAAATTGCTGGATTTGGCATTAATTAACCCCAAAAGAGTTGATATACCATAAAACAAAACCACCAAACCAAATCTTTTAAATTGCAACAATTGTAAATAAATCCAGATAAGCCTAACATTCACAGGAAACATGAGTTGGAACAATTATATCGAGGGCATTGCCAGGGCCGCTGCAAGGAGGGTGGGCTCTCTCTACCGTGCTAGAAAACTACTAACACCCGAAAGTATCCTGTACCTCTATAAGGCAACCATTCGCCCATGTATGGAGTATTGCTGTCATATTTGGGCTGGTGCATCGGCTACTAGTCTCTCGCTCCTTGACAGGGTTCAAAAGAGTCGCAAATCTGATAGGCCCTAAACTGGCATCTAAGCTTCAGCCTCTGTCCCATCGACGAAACGTTGCATCCCTCTGCCTGTTCTACAAGTATTTTAATGGTGAATGCTCTGATGAACTGCAAGCACTTGTGCCCTCACGACGTGAACACCCTAGAGAGCCCCGACAAGCTGCAAAATCCCACCCCCACACTGTAGAGATCCCTAGATGTAAAAGATCTTTCTACTCCGATAGTTTCTTCCCCAGAACCGCTAGACTTTGGAATTCCATTCCAGGTCACTGCTTCCCCAACTGTACTGACATGCAGAAGTTCAAGTGCAACGTGAACCAACATCTTGCTGCCCAAATCCCTACATAGTACCCCAGTAGTTGTTTCCCCTGATAGTAGCCCCCTACACCAAAGTGGCAATGTGCCTTGTTTGGGGTGAAAATGTAATTAAAAAAAAAAAAGCATTAAGTCCAAGTAAATAATAATAAATTCAAGTAAGTAGTACCACTCGATGTAATGCGTGTGCGTTCTCAATTTTGTGCTATACATGTGGCAATCAAATTGAAGAAATTACAGATACATGACAGACATTAGGGATAGCCTAAAATGAATTACTCACAGTGGTATGCTGATGTAGTGAACCTATTAAAAACATTTCCTGATGAAATGGGTTATTGTGGGAGTACATGCAAGCATGTGAGTGAAAATACCTTCAATTTACTATATGAATAACTGTGTTAGATGTTGAGCCGGGAAAAGGATGTAAAAAGAATTTGAAAGAGAACAAAATGAATTCATATTTTCTGAAAACGTGCATCGGAAATTGTTTTAAACGGTCGTAGAAACAAATTAGCATATGCAGGTTTTGGTTCATTAGCTATAATGATCAATGAAAAATTTAGAAAAAAAAATTCACTTTGCTTTATTTTGTACTAGCGGGAGGGGTGGGGGTACCCGGCGTTGCCCGGGTGTTTGGAGGTGTGTGTGTTTTTGGGTAAATGAAAACAAAAATCGTTGGCCGGGTGTTTGTTTGTTTAAAAAAAAAACAAAAAAAAAACGAAGCCTTGACGCACAATTGGAAAATAAAGTGTGAAAAAAAAAAAAAAAAAAGGTGCGACGTTTAACGGCAGGTGCCCGTTTTTGATGACTTAATGACGTCAACTTTGAGTGCAGGACAGTGTTTTATTTACTGCGAGTCTGTTCGCTTCTTTTTTTATACGAAAAAGCTTAATGCACATGCGGTGATCGAAAAATCTTGAATATTTATCTTTTTGAAAGTCGGGCAAATTAAATAGGCAGGTGACCCCGGTTGTTAACTCGTAGATATTATCATTTAGGCGTGATATAAAATGTTTTAAGAAGTGAGTCGACCGATCACTTCTTGAAAAAAAGCCTTTCTTGGACATACACAAAAAAGCGAACATACATACACACACACATTTTCGCTTTTATATTTATAGACTAGTCCAATCATCAAAAAATAAATATTATCTATCTTGGATTAAAGAAGAGTTATCGCCCTTGAGAAGTTCATGTCAGCTATTTTCAGATGTAAACAAAAAAAAATGTCTCATAACACAGACTTCAAATAATCATGCATCCAATGGCTTCTACATTCCCATTTAATCTGTAAGTTGTTAAATAAATGTATTTAGGGTGACACTTCGTCTGTTGATCATTTTTGAGTGCTTATTAAACCGATAACACATATTAGACGTAGAAAAAACACAACCTCAACACTTAAACCAATATCTTCCTCATCTCTGCTGTGTACCTCCAGGGCTCCAATAAAGGTTTCGTTTAAGGAAAACTTTTCTTTTTCTTTACTAATGAGTCATTGCCTATCAAAGCCAAGAGCAACTCAAAGGTAATGATTAGGGCTATAACAGAGTATTCTTATTGTTTTGACTCTCGAGTATATATCCGTCACAGTTAATCAACTGAGAACCACACCACTCTATATAAAAGCATATTAGATATCAACGGATACACACTCGAGTCAAAACAATGAAAAGAATATGCTGTTGTCCTAGCTCTAGTAATGATTGAGATGAATGCTCAGATGAATGATGAAGAATATAATGGAGGAGGTACTGTTTCACAGATAAGTTTTTGAAAAGAAACTCTGTTCATGGAAATTCCATTTGATATTAGTTACCACAAATGAAGAGAGGAAATTTCTTTCCAATTGTGGTAATAAAACGAGTTCTTGCAGTGAATATGTTACAAGGAGGCATCAGAAATTAGAGATTAAGTACGAGAAAGAAAGAATTTTAGGTTTAAGCTTAGCATGCAGAATAGTCTAAAAAAAGAATTTTTTTTTTTTTTTTTTTTTTTTTTTAATGAAATTTTTCCTACAGGAGAATTTTGAAAAAACTTTTCACCAAATAGTTAGTGAACGACGAAAGATTGTATCCTTCAAATTTGATGCAGCTTTATCATATATCGTATATAATATCATTTATCGTATATAAATAAACTTTGTCTGCATGAGTGCAATGTAAGTCTGTGTCCACTGTCTTTCAATTCTCATTTTCCTCCTTAAAAGTATGGCCTGATGATGCTATTTCATCGGATGGCACACCATACAGTCACCTTATGTTGGTCAAGAGAATGATGGATATGTTCATGGGGCTGAGCCTGTGCCCAGAAATCCATATTCTGCTTAAGTGGCAGAGAGCCTCGTCTCAGAAGAAAATCCAACAATCCAGGATCATTTTCAATCCATTGACTGATATCTTCACAACATGCTTCTCATTCTGCCTTAATGCGACCAGTTTTCTTCTGCAAGATCTGAATTTTGTAAAGAAAGAGACTAAGATCATGATGGCAGATCCTCAAAATCAATGCTTTCAAAATGCTAGTTTCTTATGAGAAACAGCGTGTTGATTTTCTAAGCAATTCTTCAAGGCGTTCTTGTAAAATCTGAATATTGTCAGAAATTATGGCTGAATGATGTTGACTATTGTGGTCTTGGTAGCCATCTGCCACACTTCTTGTCTCTCGAAATTTAACAACCATTCGTTGAATTATCCTTCTACCAGGTTCATTATCCCTGCCAAAATCTTTCCTGTATTGCTGCTGCGTCAGAAGAACTGATTTTGTGTGCAAAGTATGCCTCGATAATTTTTATCCGCTGCTGCATAGTGTAGCATCCAGTTGAATCTATATTAATGTAAAAATAATCTCTCAGACCTGTTGTCTACACTTAAAAGAAAAAACATGGGGATAAAATTGTAAATCACAAATTTGGAATGAAAACAAAATAGGGTGCTTCTTTATACCATTCTGTATATTTTCCCTTTTTATTCTGAATTTTTTACTATGCATATTTTTTATTTATTTTATTTATTTATTTTTTTTTGTTAAACTTACATCTCTTTTCTAGTCGATAATAGAAAGCCTGAAGAAGTCCATTGAAAGGATCACCTGCAATTTTCTGATAGCCATGAAAGCAGTGTAATCCAAGTGATTCTTGTGACTTAATCTCGCATTCCCTTTCAAGTCATTCTTACATGTCATTGTTTGATACAACCAGTTTGCAACAACGGTTCATGTGACCGGGAAAATGCTGATAACAATTTTTAGCATTTGTTTATGAAGAATTATTTCGTCCGGAACTAATGTACGTTTTTATATTCAGAACAGAAATAGTTAAAATGTTGAGTTAATGTTAATTTACTGTCAGTTCTTGCCTTTCCATTTTTAACATATAAAGCAACAATCTTTTTTTTTTCTTGTATAAATTGTGTATAAAAATACGTTTTACACTTTTCTTTTCTGTTTGCATGAAGTGCTTTATTAGGTTATTGCATTGGCATGTTGAGTATTTTTTCCATTTTATTATCTGTGGTAGATTGGGCTTATTTATTGCTTCAAGTGGTATGCGACAGCCTGTATTGGATCACATGATTCAAATTACCTAGCTTAATTTTGTCATTAGTTTCTTTCCTCAAACTAAAGTTTCCCCTAAGTAAAGCTTCGGTTTGGGCACGCATCCCCAAAGTAACGTTCCCGTTTGGGCAGGCTTTCCCCAAAGTAACATTCCCGTTTGGGCAGGCTTTCCCCAAAGTAACATTCCCGTTTGGGCAGGCTTTCCCCCAAAGTAACGTTCCCGCTTGGTCACGCTTTCCCCCAAAGTAACGTTCCCGCTTGGTCACGCTTTCCCCCAAAGTAACGTTCCCGCTTGGTCACGCTTTCCCCCAAAGTAACGTTCCCGCTTGGTCACGCTTTCCCCAAAGTAACGTTCCCGCTTGGTCACGCTTTCCCCCAAAGTAACGTTCCCGCTTGGTCACGCTTTCCCCCAAAGTAACGTTCCCGCTTGGTCACGCTTTCCCCCAAAGTAACGTTCCCGCTTGGTCACGCTTTCCCCCAAAGTAACGTTCCCGCTTGGTCACGCTTTCCCCCAAAGTAACGTTCCCGCTTGGTCACGCTTTCCCCCAAAGTAACGTTCCCGCTTGGTCACGCTTTCCCCCAAAGTAACGTTCCCGCTTGGTCACGCTTTCCCCCAAAGTAACGTTCCCGCTTGGTCACGCTTTCCCCCAAAGTAACGTTCCCGCTTGGTCACGCTTTCCCCCAAAGTAACGTTCCCGCTTGGTCACGCTTTCCCCCAAAGTAACGTTCCCGCTTGGTCACGCTTTCCCCAAAGTAACGTTCCCGCTTGGTCACGCTTTCCCCAAAGTAACGTTCCCGCTTGGTCACGCTTTCCCCAAAGTAACGTTCCCGCTTGGTCACGCTTTCCCCCAAAGTAACGTTCCCGCTTGGTCACGCTTTTCCCCAAAGTAACGTTCCCGCTTGGTCACGCTTTCCCCCAAAGTAACGTTCCCGCTTGGTCACGCTTTCCCCAAAGTAACGTTCCCGCTTGGTCACACTTTCCCCAAAGTAACGTTCCCGCTTGGTCACGCTTTCCCCAAAGTAACGTTCCCGCTTGGTCACGCTTTCCCCAAAGTAACGTTCCCGCTTGGTCACGCTTTCCCCAAAGTAACGTTCCCGCTTGGTCACGCTTTCCCCAAAGTAACGTTCCCGCTTGGTCACGCTTTCCCCAAAGTAACGTTCCCGCTTGGTCACGCTTTCCCCAAAGTAACGTTCCCGCTTGGTCACGCTTTCCCCAAAGTAACGTTCCCGCTTGGTCACGCTTTCCCCAAAGTAACGTTCCCGCTTGGTCACGCTTTCCCCAAACTAAAGCTTCTGTTGGGTTTCCCTCCTTTATACTTGACAAAAATAGAGCTTAGTCTGACGATTGATACGATCAAACAAGATGCCACAAGTCTGCTTCCCAACAGACTACAGCATGGTGGTCTTAAAGTTTAATGCAAACAAATACTTTTTAGAGCCGTTCCCATAGATAATCAATTCCTATTAAGTAACCTTTTTCCCCATTCCACATATTGTTCCTATTCCTTTCATGATGGCAATCATTTGTTAATTGCCATCACTTTAATACTTATCATCGATAGGTGATGGCCAATGAATAAAAAAGAAAAATACAAATGTAAAACATCCTTATATATTGTTTTACTCGCATGAAAATTAGATATTATATTAGACATGGAATAAATCCATGAAAAATAGAAACTTGTTTTTAGTTTTTTTTAGTTTTTTTTATTAAGGATTTTATTTACCTGTTCGTTTGAGACAAGCATCCACTTACCTGTACTTAACCTTTTATACGTGCTGAACTATTTTCTCAAGCCTCACTGTAACAATGTAATAAATCAGTGACATCACATACATTGTTTCGTCTCATCATGCTCAAGTTTTTGACGGCATTGTCTTTCGACTGTCATGTTTAATTTTGCAGAAGTATTCTTTTTTTTTTTTTTTTTTTTTTTGCTCTATCATGCGCGAAGCTTACATTTACAATAGCACATTCTTTGGTCTGTCAAGCTTAAATTGACAATAGCACATTCTTTGGTCTGTCAAGCTTAAATTGACAATAGCACATTCTTTGGTCTGTCAAGCTTAAATTGACAATAGCACATTCTTTGGTCTGTCAAGCTTAAATTGACAATAGCACATTCTTTGGTCTGTCAAGCTTAAATTGACAATAGCACATTCTTTGGTCTGTCAAGCTGAAATTGACAATAGCACATTCTTTGGTCTGTCAAGCTGAAATTGACAATAGCACATTCTTTGGTCTGTCAAGCTGAAATTGACAATAGCACATTCTTTGGTCTGTCAAGCTGAAATTGACAATAGCACATTCTTTGGTCTGTCAAGCTGAAATTGACAATAGCACATTCTTTGGTCTGTCAAGCTTAAATTGACAATGTGTCCACAGATCAAAATAATAATGTCAGTCTGTTGGTCTGTCACGCTTAGGTTTGAAATATCACTTTTATTGCTAAGCATGTCAATGGACATATCTTAAGAATGGATCTGATTTACATCCGCTCAACACCCCACCCATACTCATTCCGTAATTCATTAATACAGCGAATCGGCACACGGGGGGGGGGGAGGTTGCTGATCCTTTTGGTAGAATGTGTTTAAGAAATCTTCCCTCCTTTAAAAATAGATTTGTAATCCTGTCATATTTATACGTACGTCTTGAATTTCTTAATTGATTTATTCCCCAGTTTGGGTGTTTTGTGTCAAGCCACATTAAAGAAGAAAAAAAAAGCAAAGTGGGTCTTGCTGGTTAGGTTAGTAGAAGCACTGTGGTGTGCAGTGCGTAGTAGAGACATTCTGCAGAGTGTCGTCTTGTCTTAAAAAGATTTTCAGGTGATTTGAATTGTCAGGTGTTGTGCTGGCTCCTGCTGATTAATCCCCCCCTCTGCTGTGCTCAGTCCCGCTTAGTATATAAATAAACAAAGCAGAAGAACATTGTAGGACTGACTCTCTAGTCAGTCATCGCAATCAATCAGGTTGTCAATTTACCTCAGGTATTTGGAGTATTACGATTTCAATTCTACTATGCTGATCAGAAAACGTGTTTCAGGTAAGACGTTTTTAATAGTGCTACTACTTTCATGAATTGATTTTTGAAAATTCATGTATGTATATTTTCATGTGTAAGTGTGTGTGATGATATAAAAAAAAATATTTTATATATCTCACCTGTCTGTTTAAAATGTATGTATGTCTGCCTAAAACTTTCGACAGAGGCAACAAATTTTCACGAGATCGGTATCGTTTTAAAGCTTGGCCCTTTCGGACGACAAATATCGAAAAATTGGTTGAAAACAGTAATTCCTTCACCTTCAACAGGGCAATTTTCTACAGGGAGGGGTCGCTTTTTTTCACCGATATTTTCAAAAGTAATACCCTCTTTTCGATTGATTAGCCTTAATTTAAATGTTTGCCACTTCTGGTTTGGCGATGGACGCAACGGCAAAGACGTCACATTTTTTTTCCCCTCCTTCGCAGTACTAGTTCGAGCCTGCCTGCCTACTACCACTTTTTTTTTTTTTTTTTTTTTTTTTTTTTTTTTGCTCAACACACACCTCCAAACACCCGGGCAATGCCGGGAACCCAGGCTAGTTCTTTTATATAGTTCAGAATGATATTTATTTGTGTTTTTTCTGAAAGCTTAT
The DNA here is from genome assembly GCF_053919585.1 of Euprymna scolopes. Lineage (NCBI taxonomy): Eukaryota > Metazoa > Mollusca > Cephalopoda > Sepiida > Sepiolidae > Euprymna > Euprymna scolopes. Next base: position 36,988,634 of record NC_136510.1, read on the forward strand.
TTACATGAATCTTCACCTTGACATTGTAGTGTCTATCTGGTGAAAAAAAAAAAAAATATCTGAAAAGAAGATATTCGTTTGGCAGCTTGAATTTGTTAAAATATGATTTTATTTATTTATTTTTTACAGAAACACGTGCAAGTTTGTTTTTGTTTTTTTTTTCCCCCTCTAAAATCGATATTAAATCATGGCATGTTATAACCCTGATCTGTCGTTTTATTTATATCTAAAAATCCCTTTAATTTTAATAAAGTTGAGCCCTATCTGGGGAAATAATAAAAAAAAAATATATATGCAATAAACTAACGTTATACAATATTCATGACTTCCCTGTTGTTAGAACACTTTGTGTTCTCATTTGGCAATTATAGGTGTTTAATTCGCCTTCTCATGACAATTGATGCTGGCTTGGAGGTAATATCCTAGCAAATGGAGTCAAAGGTGACTTTATAGCTGGGTTCATATCTCCCAACCAGTAATGATTGTCAGTTTCCACACTGATGATTGTGAAAGCATGAAACACTAGTGTCTGTAGGTATAAAAATAATTGTTAATATTCTAAAGTATATACTTTAGAGAGTTAGGAGAATAAAATCAATTTTATAGGAAGAGACTGATCGGGATAATATAAAGCTCAACAAATTTTATTGGAGCTTATACAGGAAACAATAAGAGTGGAAAATGAAGTCGCAAAAACTATATACTGGTGAACATAGAATGGTTCATTTATTTAATAAAGGTATACAAACATTCAGTTGGGGGATAGAGGGGACTCTTTATGCCTCTATCCCGCAACTAAATGTTTTTATACCTTTATTAAATAAATGAACCATTCTATATTTACCAATATATAGTTTTTGTGACTTCATTTTCCACTCTTATTGTTTTATAAGTAACTAGCGGGGGGTACCCGGCGTTGCCCGGATGTTTGAGGGAGTGTATGTAGGAGAGGGTGACCCTGTTTTAATATTATTAAAAAAAAAAAACACAATGTTAAGAAAAATTGGAAAAACCAATACAAAGCAAAACAGCGAACAAACGTGTAAAAAAAAAAAAAAAAAAGTGTAAAAGAGGAAACAAACTTTAGGTAGAAAGATAGGCTAGAACCAGAAACATCGAGGCTAAGGCGGAAAAAAAAATGCCCGACACGTTACCCCTACGCCAAAGAGACATACAACTGAGAACGGATAAAATTAAACCTTTAAAAACACTTGTAGGTGGTTTTAAACTAACGTCAACGTTTTCTAGGTCAAACATGCCGTCATTGTCGTAGTAGCAGGAGCAGAGAAAATGAAGGAACAATTTTTTCGGCACCCCTCCTTGTACAAACCTGATGTGTTGCCCAATTTTTCGATATTTATCGGGCGAAGGTTGGAACTTTAAAATGATACCTATCTGCCGAAAATTTGTTACCGTGTCGAAAGTTTTTGCAAGACATACATACACACATTTTTGCTTTTATATAGACGTACATGAAATTTGTTCAGTTTTTCAACTATTTAAAGTAAATCAGGTCACGACGTCATCTGCCGCATGCGTAGAATCGGTCATTGTCACGAGAGGACCGTTTTTGTTGACCACCCCCTCCCCGTCGAAAATTGTCGATTTCGGGCCAATTTTTTGATATTTTTCGAGCAAAGGATGGAGCTTCGATGTGATACCGAGTTTGTGAATCTTCGCCGCGTCTGTCAAGTTTTTAGCAGACATCCAAACATACACATGCACATACATACATACATACATACATACATTTTCGCTTTTATATATATAGATATATATATCTGGGTTAAACGACTCAAAATAGGTTGATACGCTGTAAAACAAAACGACCAACTACACACACACACACACACACACACACACACACACACACACACACACACACACAGTATCTCCAAAAATGTACTCTCACTTCAAATGACAATAAATTTTTATTTATGAAGATAGAATGAAATGGAATAGCCTCCAATACTGAAGATAAATGTAATTAAAGAATCATATTCTCAAATGTTCAAATTGATGACCATTATTGTTCAGACATTGCTTAATAACAAAGTGTGAGTATATTTTTTTTTTGAGACCCTCTGTATATGTAGTTTGGTCTCTCGTGCTTAAGTTTCTAATAGCGTTCTCTTTGGTTCGTCACACTTAAGTCAGTTATCTCACTCGCGGATAAAGGTTAATAAGTGTACAGTTGTCAATAGGACAATGACGTAGTAATCGTTAGTAGTGGAAATTTGGTAAATTGGATTACTTAAGGGGAACGGCTCATCAAGAACTTGTTTACGTTGGACTTGAAGACAACCATATTATAGTCAACTGGAAAGCAGGCAAATGGAAGAGAGTTCCACAAGTGTGCAGTTCTAAGAAAGAAGCTTTGTTCATGGAATGTATGTTTAGGTTTAGGCATAGATAAAGAGTGGGCGAAATTATTGATAGTGTTTTCAGCTAGACAAGTGTTTCTCGTGTAAGTTTGACGAGGGGGGACCATAGATTGGAGCTCAGTCTAGCACTTGCCATGAAAATAACAGGCTCGCAGCATCTCTTGTGGTCATTTTACTTACTGGCCACCGAGTGAAAGTTCAACATAAGTCTAATTTAAACATTGCTTTTTTTTTTTTTTTTTTTTTTTTTTTTTTTTTTTTTTTTTTTTTTTGCTAAATGGAGCTCGCTCCAGACAGGATATGAAGTCACTTGATGTAAAGGAGCTAAAAAATTTTAAATACATCAGTCAAAAAATAGTTACGATAAATAACGATAAATGTTAGATGAATAGATTCCGACCCAGAAAACAACAATTCTTTCCCTCTTTATCAGAAACTTCGGCCATGGAATGTGAGGACAAAATGACAAAATAAGGGAAACCAGAGTTACAAGGCTGCTGACAGTAAACTCAAGGTTTACTTTCTACTCTTGAGAGTTGCTAGTCAACAATATGGTATAGCTATGACAGGTTTTTCGTTGTTTTATATGCTAATGAATCACCACTTATCAAGACCACAAGCTACTTAAGTAGAAGTGCTCCATGAGGGCAGAGTTAGACACAAGGTTGGTGGGAAAAATCCAGTTTCCCCAAAAGGGACACTCTGAATTGGAACAAAAATAAAAATTGGTTCAGAGGACAAAAAAGATCAAGTGTAGCAGCATTAGAACAGATACCACACTCTACTCCCAGCCAAAAGGCCAAGTAAGGATTTCTAAAACTTGAGGCAAATGCTTAATGAGATTTTCACTTGGATGATGACCAATGTTATGAGAGGATTTTAAGCAATAGGCGAAACGGGGAGAATTTGATTACTTAAAAGGCTGGCTCTGCAATTATTTGTTAACATTGGACTTGAAAACGACCATGTTATAAGCAGCTTATCAACTCCTGCACAGTATCCAAATTCTAACTGCTCGTGATGGAGTCTCGATTTCAACTTTTCGCAGCCGCCGTAAACAGAACCCAAATTCTAGCTGTTCAGGACTGAATCTCGATTTCAACTTTTTGTGACCACTGCTAACAGCATCTAAATTCCAAATTTATTGGAATTCATGTGTATCAAATATGGTTGGATTGCAAATTTTACTGATGGTTCCATGGATGGCGTTTTCAGGTAATTAACCTTTATTAATAGTAAAGATTTAGAGGTTCCGTAACTGTTGATTAAAATTGAAACTAGATTTGGTATGCAGTGTGATCAAAAGAGAAATACTTAATTATACAGCTTTAATAGCTATATTACAGACCCCCCCCTCTTTTCCGAGTGCTAGATTGAGTAGCTTTTTACTCATGGTGGTTTAATTATTGTCATCAAAAAATTACAACTGATGAGCCATGATCACAGATTGAAACAAAGCTTTCGAACATAATAAAGGATAAAAACACATGTCGAAAGTAAAAACAAAAACGCTTAGTTTTATTTAACACTAGCGGGGGGTACCCGGCGTTGCCCGGGTGTTTGTAGGTGTGTGTGTGTTTTTTGGGTAAATGAAAACAAAAATCGTTGCCCGGGTGTCCCGGGTGTTTGTTTTTAAAAAAAAAATGAAGCCTTGACGCGCAGTTGGAAAAAAATAATGTAGTGAAAAAAAAAAAAAAAAAAAAAAAAAACGTGCGACGTTTAACGGCAGGTACCCGTTTTTGGTGACTTAATGACGTCAACTTTGAGTGCGGGACAGTGTTTTATTTACCGCGAGTCTCTTCGCTTCTTTTTTTATACGAAAAAGCTTAATGCACATGCGGCGATCGAAAGATGTTGAATATTTATTTTTTGAAAGTCGGGCAAATTAAATAGACAGGCGACCCCGGTTGTTAACTCGTAAATATTATCATATGAAGTTTTAAGAAGCTGTGAGGTGACCAATCGGTTCTTGGAAAAAAGCCTTTCTTGGATATACACGAAAACGCACACACAAACATTTTCGCTTTTATATTTATAGATGTTGCATATTTTATTATTATCTATTTATACCGTAGTACCTTTTAACGTAGGTACCTGGGTCATGGTTTTCAGATTATAATTTATTCGCTTGAATTATCCTATTTATTAAAAAGGAGGATAGGTGATAACATACCACGAACATTAAATTAGTATATAGATACGCTAATTTAATGGTTGTAGTATGTTATCACTTTCTATCATCCTTTTTAATAAATAGGATCTCCCGATCATCAGACGCAATGTAAAAAAAAAAAAAAGTCACTTTTTGGCTGTCCGTGAAACTAAAATATACTTCCTTCGTTTTTTAGCAAGGATCCAATGGTAGTATCTGTTCCGTCTAAAGATGGTAAATGATATTGTGGGGTTTCCGTTCGCGTCGGCCGTCCATACAATGAAAATATGCTACAGACTCCTATAAGGATATTGGACATAAACTGTAATAACCAGGTTACTTAGATAAATACTTCTACTGGCCCTGTCGGTGGGGCATTAGAATACGCCGACTGCCCCCCTGCAGAGGGTAAAAGTCCCTCAATGGGGGTCCTGGATATGACCTTAAACTATATCCAGTGGTGAGGCCCCAGCTTGTGGGCTTTGGGGAGTGTGGAACCACCCTTTAATTACCATTGCTCCCAGGTCCACTCTGACCCGGAGTGGTAGTACCTGTTAGGGTCCCAACTATGGGTTAAATAGAAACCGATGTGAAAACAACAAATATATTCTATTAAAAACATTTTTCTTCAAAATCTTTAGATTCGGCATTAAATAACCCGGAAAGGGTTGATATGCCGTAAAACAACCAACCAACCAAATACGTTTACAGTTTTAACAAAATGGCTACAATAATATCGCGAGGTCTCCATTCATGTTGAATGCTTACAGAACGTCCAATAGCAATAGATTGCATATGAATGATGCCACTGTGGAATTTCCACAGGTCCTGTTAGTTATTATATTAATTATTATTATTATTGACAACATCCAAATGCACTACACCATCACCCTGATTGTGAGCAAGATGAAGGGCAGAGTTATACACAAGATTGTGTTTTAACATGGAGAAAATCCAGCTTCCCAAATAGGTGTACTCTTGATTGGGACAAAAATAAAAATTGCCTTATTAGTCTAGAAGGATTTCTCCTCGACTGACAGAGAAAAAAAAAATAGAAATCAAGTTTAATATCAGAACAGATACAACACTTTGTTCCTGACCAAATGTTGGTTTTCAATGTTTCCACTACTAAATAACTTATTTGATGTTATTTCTCTCCCTCCCACATCAGGAAGATGGAGAGACGGGTCGGAAAGTTTGACTGAAGTGCCAGCACCTCCGAAAAGGAGCACTGTGGCCTACAAAAAATGCCTGGGTAGTCCCGTAGACATTTTCTGAGAGGTATTTCAGGCAATTAGCAATAAACTAACCCCCTTATCAAAGAAAACCTGGAAAGGTGGACCTTCTAGAAATGCACAGAAATAGTAACATATTGCAATCAGCAGGAAAAGGGTTTTTGTATATTTATGATGCTGAATGTTTCTGCTGGATTTCTGTATTTATGTACATGGAGAAAATAGACACGACTGCGTAGATTTGTATCGGTGTATGTTGTGTGTAATTAAGCAACTCTTAATCACACTAGTTACCTTGCTAATTGATGTTATTATAAACGCTACGTATAATTACAGAAGGATCATCTCTCATTACTCACCGAAAGCGAAACTTCTATTCACTTTGTCTGCGTCAGATTTTCAGACAAATTTTGAAATTATCTAGACAAAATAGTAAATGAAAGAAATCCTCATCATCATATTCGGTTTAACGTCTGTTCTACATACTGACATGTGTTGGACGGCTTTAAGAAATTGACTTCCAAACTAACCTGTCCAGGTCTTCATTTTGCCACTCTTTCTCTCAACTCCATTTTTATCACCCTTTTTTTCATGTTTTCCTTGGCTTTCTCTTAACTGGATCTTCTACTTAAACTGCTCTGCATCTACTAACCCCCCCCCCCCGAACTCTTGTCCATTCTTTCAACATGGTCATACGATCAAAGTTTCCTGTTTTTCACGCATCTCCATATACTGTCCAGATTTATTCTTCCTCTGAGCTTATCAAATCTAAGCCTATCTTTTAAGACTTTTATTACACATCCATCATATCATTGTCATATCATTTCACTCCATGCAACACATATCCTCAACCTTCACTGACTTGGTTTCACTTTCATACATCATCACACTGCATATATATGGCTGATAGACTCTGTCCTTGGCCATTAGTGGTAATGCTCTGTTGGTTAGTAATGACAGAAATGACTTACTCCATTAATCGCATTTGAACCTGCTCCATTCTGTATTCCAATGGTATCACAACCTCTCTTTATCAACCTACTAGTATTTCCACTGTATTTTTTATGTGCCTAATATTAAATTTCATCTGACTCTTTCCACTGACTGAATAGATGAACTTTTCTCTTTTGGGAAATGAAAGAAAACATTTTTTTTTTTTTCTTTTTTCATAATAAATTTTGGAATATATCAATATATTAGGCATACTCATGACGCGTTGGTTCTATCACTACCAGTATTTATTCTACCTTGATTTTATTAAAAAAAACAAAAAAACAGTGAAGCATGCATGGTCCCCCAAGAGTGCACAGTGAACAAAGCATAGAAAAAAAATGACTAAGTTCAGCATTTGCGCCACCCTCCTCCCATTTAGCCCAAAAAGTCACCAGGGGATGGCAAATCCTGGTGAAAATGAACAAACGGTGCATATGTAAATTTGAGTTCTGCACCATGCAAAAAAAGAAATGACTAAGGTCATCATTCCCCCTCCCCATTTAGCCCCAAAAGTCCCCAAGGCCTTAACATATTTAAATTTGAGTTCAGCACCATGCAAAACTGCTAAATAAACATACACAGAAAATTTTGGACAAATACAGCAAAATAGTCCCAAAAATGGAGTGTTTTTATTAGCCCTAAAAGAGCCCCTGGGACACACCCAAGAATTATCGCAAAGTATAGACAAACAAAATTATACAGAAATCAGTTAGTTACAACTTTTCAGAAAGCTTTATAAAAGCCCAAGGCATCATTTTTTTTTTTTTTTTTTTTTTTTTTGAATAGGCACAAAAGTGTCAATTTTTAGCTATTTTAATCCGAAAGGCATCCCTAGGGAGGGTGGCAACCAAAGTTTTCCTGGAAAATCCGTTCTACTTTTTTACTCGTATCATGCTTAATGTTTGTGCAAAATTTCAAAAAATTCCAAGGCGTAGTTATTGAGGAAAGTGAAAAAGACGTGGTCCTCCCTCCTTTTGTTGGGGGGGGGGAGCAAAAAGAAAAAAGGAAGATAAACTGTAACATATTAATCTTGAAAGTTATTTACCCTTTAAAAACTATATGAAAAAACTTATTTAATTTTTATATTTTTTTTTTATCATTCGTTAGAAAACTATTTAGTCAGTAAGTCATTTAATCACCTGCAATTGCTGCATCAACTTGCTTTCTTGAATTCACAATAGTCCTAATGTTATTTCAGGGATCATCTCTCTCTCTCTCTCTCTCTCTATATATATATATATATATATATATATATATATATATATATATATATATATATAATGAAAAAAGTTTGTCACTTAGCTCACATGTGTAGATCGTGATATTAAAATCACTTGATCACTCTAGACCTATTTGAATGACATTTATGATTTATAAATGTTAATTTTAACTAAATTCTTACCACGGTTCATGTTGGCCGAGGGGATTGTTCCTTGTTAATGGAGTCAAAGATGGCTTTGTGGCTGGATTTGAATCCCTCGACCGGTAGTAATCGTAACTCCCTGCACTGATAATTCCCGAAAGGATGAAACACTCATGTCTGTAGATATTAAAAGTAGTTATAGTAATAATCATGTATGTACACGATGCTTTACAGTGATTTATTAACCGCTTTATACACGTCTGCAGAGAATTTGGCATAACCATCAGCCTAAAAAAGACTATTATTCTTGGCCAAGATGTAAGCAACAGCCCAAATATCACACTTGGCAAATACACACAAAGATTTTACATATCTCTGCTCTACAATCTCTGGCAATCTCTCCCTGGACGCAGAACTCCACAAACATATCCAACAAGCCAGCAACAACTATGGCTCGTTTGACAAAGAATCTGGAACAATTAGATACTGACTATTAATTTCAAGATGATTTTATATTGGTTCGTGTGCTCAGCGTGCTACTTTATAGCAGTGAATCATAGGCCCTCTATGCTCGCAAAAAGAACAGCTTTAACACCTTCCATCTGTGCAACTTCGGAAGAATCTTAGGAACCACCTGACAGAACCACATCTCGGACAAGACCATTCTTGATCATGCAAACATTTCAAGCATGTTTTTCTCTGCTCACTCAATCATGACTCTGGTGGCTTATCCATGCCAGATTAGTGGATGATTGGAGGATACCAAAAAATATTTTTTTGGCAAGCATGCAACTAGCTCCAAACCAGCAGAAAGATCTGTCTTTGAATGTTTGCAATCGAAACATGAGGGTAGGTAACATGGATCCAGTGCTTGATATCTCTGGCTGAAGATTGCAGCTGCTGAAGAACTGTAAAAGCATGGATCGAAAGAAGTGAGAGGAAAGGAGTCACCAGCAGTGGAAGAAAGAGAAGAGAGCATAGACGGCAGAGGACTACATTTAATTATATTGACTGGATTTTAGAATTTAGATTCAAGGTCCTGAGTATGGCTTTAAAAGACCTCCACTCGTGAGGCCCGTTGGGGAGGGGGGGATGTGGAGTTGCCTCGAAGTTGCTCCCAGGTTCACTTAAGCATAGTGTTAATACCTGTTAAGGCATTTGGTACTACCAGATCAGGCTGTATGAATGTATTGCTTTCCTGACCAAAAATGGACCAAACATTGATGTTTTTCCTTTCCCTTTGTAAAACTCAATAATTTTCTACAAAGTCAAAAACATTTTTTTTTTCTAAAAACAATCATACCAAACACTATGAATAAATATTTGAAGATAAAAAAAAAACTTGAAACTTAAAAACTTTTTCCAAAATTATTTGATTCTGCAGTAAATAACCAAAAAATGATAAACATGCAGTAAAAAAAAAAAAAATAAAAAATAAAATAAAAAACCCAACTAAAACCAATGATGAAAGTGTTGCATTTTTTCCCCAGAATCTCAGAATTTCAACATATGGGAAATATAATCAAACGTTTCAAATTAAATGTTGTAGAATTTAATTAAATGCTTGAATTTTTCTTTTTCTGATTTTTTTTTTTTTTTTTCTTTTTTTTTACTAATATTGTCATTCTCTTTGCGACAAAAATTGTTTATAAAGGAATTCGATGAACTCCATATCAGCATTTTTCAATTTGCTGAATAGTGTGACCCTCATCACAGGAGTCAACATGAAATAATCGATTTTGATCAGCCAAAATATTTAAAGTTATGTATATGGCTAATTTTCTCTGATGAATCGAATGTAAGAAAGAATCGCATTTTGTAAGTTTATTTATAACTATATAATTATATAAGACAAAATTATTAGTTATATCATTTGGGTATAGCAAAGTTATATAATAAGGAAGAAAATACCATCATTTCACTCGAATAATTAACCTTATTCATTGTCATTATGTTAACTTGTTCATATATGAACTTAATAGCATTAAAATATTTAAATGATTCATCTTGCACTAATAGCAAAAATAAAATTAATTTTAATAAAGAACTTATATTAGAAGTTTTCATTTCCTGTTCTTCGATGTCCATTTTTTTTCATATTTTCCATCAAAATCTGCAGAATATTTTCCTCTGTTACATGCTTAGGAATTCTATACCCCCCTATAGCACTCATTTCCACATCACTACAGAATACTCTAACAGCCAAGTCCGGTTCAATCACCATAGACATTTTTATTTTTGGGTATGGGCATCTCTTTATATGGCATATAATGATGGTATTGTCTTGCCTAATAGAAGTCCAACAATTTTTATCTATAAACATTAATTTTTTTTCTAAATCATCAATATTATGGAAAGTTTTACGTTTCTGTGTAACTCTAACTCATCAGCAACACTTTTACATAATGCACGCTTAAGAGCAGGATTTTCTAAACGCATTTTCTTTGCGTTAAGAGACTCTAAAAGTGGTTGATGACGATAAATAGGAGGGACAGTTTGGTAATATTCGAGGAATAGCACCATCCTTAAGATAGGGATTTTTTAATTTAACACTAATTGTCTTTCCAGTCCTTTCATTAAATGCTGATGCCTCTCGCTGTATGTCTTCAGGTCGAAAATGAAGTTGACATACCTAAAGAAATAAAGAAAATCGTACCATGTTTGACTTAATACAAAAAAAAGAAAATTACATGACAAAAAACGATAAAATAAAGAAATAAGGTAAATGTGCAGAATACGTCCACCCTCGAAAAATCTTTTTAAATTACCACTTTTATAGGTTTTCAGGGATGCTGAAAACGAAAATAATGTTTAAAATTACGGCAAACTAGTAATTTCCAATATATAAAGAGATGTTAGTTTAAAAAAAAAGGGGGGGGATAATTTAACCTAAAACTACCACCCACTTTATGGCCAATTTTTTTTTTTTTTTTTTTTTTTTTACATTTTCGCCTCAAACAAGGTGAAGTGCCTCTTTGATGTAGGAATGAACACAATTAAACATAAAATGAGCACCTACAGTTGCCTCCCTCTCCCCGACAAAAATTTTGTTTACACTTTTTGCCTGGTGTCTAACTCTGTCCCGTGGGGAGGCATAGTAAATAGGTACACTTTTTGAAAGGGGGTGCTCATTTTACATTAAACTGTGTTCATTGTACGTTGACTCCCAACCCCCAACATAAAGGTGGCCATACTCATTTTTCTTCGCTTTTATTTGTTAAAAAGAAAGCGCCCTAAAAAAAAACGATGGCCATAAAGTGGGTACTCATTTTACGTTAAATTTTTATAGAAAAGTAATCCCCCATTTTTTAAAACTAACATTTCTTCATATCTTAGAAACTACTCGTTGGCCGTAATTTTAAACGTTATTTTCGTTTACAGCGCCACTAGCAGTATCAGAATTTGGAAGGGAATTTTTGACAACCCTAACACAAAACTGCGAATAACATATACAAAACTCGTGATTTCTCCGTTTAGAGTGGGTTGTTTATTTTCTTTATGGAATATACTTCCAAAATATATTAAATTTGTTAAAAAAATAATAGAAATATTATTTTTTATTGCCGGCATTTTGTAAACACTTTAAATAAAAAATATTTCTATTATTTTTTTAAACAATTTTAATAGTTTATTTTGGAAGTATATTCAAAATTCTGACACCAACAGGGCCACGACATTTACCACAAATAATTATTAATAAGCTTTTGGGATAACAAAAACGGTCATAAACTTTAAAAAGTTTAATCTATTTCACGCTGATATAAATATTGCACAGTAAAATAGTTGACTAAAAAGAGAAATGATTTCATTTTTAATTTAAAATACGTTCTAAAAAAATAAATAAATAAATTAAAAAAAAAAGTGCGTTTTTTTTTTTTTTTTTTTTTTTTTTTTTTTTTATAAATGTCTCAAACATTTTAACACTTACTCTGCTTTATTTAGATGGAGTAAAATCCTTTCTTTTTATTGCATTATCCACTGGTAAATTATTTCCTTTTTTGGGGGAAATGAAAACACGGTAACTTTTTTGGTCAATTTTCGTAGTTACCTCGGCATTTTGGAACTATACATCTCGACAGCATGTTTAAATTTATTTAACCTTCCAAAACTTTAAACCAACTTCCGGTTTAGTCATGAGACACATGACCAAATTTCAACAGACCGATGTTCATGACGTCACCGGACTAAATTATCGTCGTCGCTAGGCCATCATATTACAGTAGCCACGCTCTAACCCTGTATTTCTCACTAATTCTCACTCCAACTATAAACTAACATGTGATCACGTTTTTTTTTTCAAAATTAAAGAAAGCGATGGTAATATGTTTTTAGTCTAGATTGACAAATACTTAATATTAGAAATTCATTTATTTTGAAGAAAAAAAAAAAAATTTCTTTCAAGATAAAATTGCACACAATCAATTTATCCGATATTTGACTGCGCCCATATTTTTATTATTGTTATTATTATTCATGAGCAATAGTGAGAGGTACTGCTCTGTATCTCTGACTTCTTGCCAATCATAACACCATGAAAAATAACGCCTTTATATAAGTTCTAGAATAAATATTTACCCTTACACAGACAAGTCCCCTGTGTCCACCTTTTATGAGTAAGTAAGACAGGTTTTCTACTCATTTACGATCACTATCAAAAGTGGAAAAGATGAATTTAAAAAGGAAAAAACAACTATGGTAGGAGTTGTCTCCCCCTGTGATCACTATTGCTTGAACCATTAATCAAAACTTTAGGTGGGAGACCTAATTAGTGTAGTTTTAGATATTTGTGAAAAGCAGAATGTTGGCGTAAGGGATTTTGGAAGGAGTTGATGTCTGACTCATAATCTATTATATAAATCTCATCTGTCTGTTTAAATGTATGTATGTATCTATCTATGTATGTCTGTCTAAAACTTTCAACAGAGGCGACAGATTTTCACGAGATCAGTATCATTTTGAAGCTCGACGGCAAATATCGAAAACTTGGCCAAAAACATTAATTTCTTTCACCCTCAACTGGGCAGTTTTTTTACAAAGAGGGGTTGATTTTTTGCAAAGTATTTTTGCAAGTCATCGTATCGGTTAGATTGACTTTGGCTAATTTGAGCGTTCTGAACTTCCGGTCGCGTCATGGAGTACTTGGTAAGACGTCAGATTTTCTTTCACTTTTTTTTTTCCATCTTTGCGTCATGGGTTCGAGCCTGCCTGCCTACTACTATTTTTTTATTTTTTTTTTTTTTTAAGACACACCTCCAAACACCCGGGCAACGCCGGGCACCCAGGCTAGTAATTCTAGAAGTTTGAGTCCTATTTTATTACTCTCCAAAGAATCAACTGGCAATCTTAATTTTGATACTAGAAGATTTTAAAGTAATGAGTTGAAATTAAATATTTTAGAACCATGGGAGTTAGAATCAGAAGTCGGACCTTATATCTTGTAACTCTGTTACTCTGGTTAAAAGATCCAGTATTTTCCACTATCTTTTTTTTTTGGGGGGGGGGGGGTCCAGACAAGGCGTAATGCTAACAGGAATGAAAGATGGCTATAGGCTTTAGCCTTGAAAAGACCAATGTTATAGGTAGGAAGAAAACAGTCAGCAGGAAGAGAGTTCCACCAGCCTGTAATTCTTGGGGAAAAAAGCTACTGAAATAGGAAGCTGTATTGCAATTAGGTATCAAAACAGCAAATTGATGGAGAACACTAGATGAACTAATAAAACGAGCTGGAACAAAGGAAGCCGGGAATATATCAGACAATTCTGAAGAACACATTCCATAATAGTATCTATAGGAAAGACTGAGACTAGCAACATCACGTCAGTGAGAAGGAAAAGAAGAAAGGGTGATGTCACTCAAATTACAGATACATTTTTGTACCTTAACAACCCTCAAATGATGCAAAGATTCACCAGCCCAAATATAATGGTTTGAGAGTTGATTTGTAGAGATAGAAAATAGCCGCAGGTGTGAGAAAGTGATGATCTTAGTGATCACTTTCACAAACTAGAAATTTCAATGCTGGTTTCATGGAAATAATTATTAATCTTAACTTTATATAAGCGTTCAGCAAAAACTAAGGACATTTTAGGTATAAAATTCCCTTTGGGGTCATTTTAGCACCTTGGAGGGAATGGACAACCCAAAGTTTTCCTTAAAAAAAAAAAAAAAAAAAACTCGGTCAGCTTTCTGCATTCATGGTCATTAGAATTTCATGTAGAACGGACATAGCTGTTGTAAACTCTAGTCTCGAGTAACAAGTAAAAATAAACAAAATATTAAAATAAGAAACCCGACAAAACACTGTCTTTGAAATCTAGTGGGCACTTTCCTACTACCTCTTTCTCGCAGAAGGAATGTTGCAAGTCTATCTCTGCTCTATCGTTATTTTTATGGTAGGTGCTCGACTGAGCTTCAATCTGTGGTCCTTCCCTTTGTAAAATTAACAAATACTTGCCTAGCTACAACAACTGTCAACAATTTCCCTAACTCTGTATCTGTGCGTAAAACTAAACGAGAAGTACATGAGCAAAGTTTCTTTCCTAGAACTGTCCGTTCTGTACCATGGGGCTGCTTCTCAGCTGACTATAACATGTTCGTTTTCAAGTCTAATGTAAATAAGTTTTTGTTGAACCGTCTTATATAATTAAACCCAACCCAAGTTCCACCATTACTGATCATCAATGTTGTCCCACCATCTACCAAACGCTCATTAATCTTTTTCCTAGAGCGGCCTTCGTTACCTGTGGCTTCCATGTAAAGAAAAAAAAAAAAAAACGATAACAAATTACCTCCATGCAATCCGTACACATAGACCATATTCTTGGAGTTGTGCTTTGGTGACCAATGAGAAGATTTGATTTTATATGCATCTGAAATCGGATACATTTATTCAATTTGTAAACAGAATGTGTTCTTGTTAATGTAAGATTATATTTTTATTTCAATAAACAATCGATCAATAATAACAAAGCAAACAATGTGTACTACATTTCTGAACTTTTGAGATAAAGACAGATTATCCGTATTATTTGGATTCTTCGGACTACTGCTCTCACCATCGGTGTTATTTTCACGTTTTATTTTTTTTAATCCACAGGGGTAGCACGCTCTTGTTCTGTCAGCCATGACTGAGTAGAAATTCTAAGTAATTCGTATTTTTTTTTTTTTTTTTTTTTTTTTTTAGTGTCGCCCACACTGAATTTTAAACTTTCAACCTCCAGAAAAATGTAACGTTATAACTGAATTTTACCAAGTACTTTATCCACTACGCCATGGGTTCTTGCATTCAAAATTCAGGGCAGATTCACGAGTTCGACCAAAAAAAAAAAAAAAAAGGTCGGAGTTTACATCAACTCAAACGTTGTGGAATAACACTCAAGATGAGAACAAAAGTCCAAAGAATCCAAATAATATAAATAATATCTGTACGTCACGTAACGACGAGAAATACACCCCAGAAGTTTCAAACGTTGCGATGATGACCTCATAATAAACATGGCTGACAATTCGCGTATCTCTTCAAGAGAGTATTTTTAAAGCGCAATAAAAGCTCTACTACATAAGATTTGTATTCATTTTATAGACATCAACAATTGTATTTCTTCAAAATATTCACTTGAATTTAACCTGATTTTTTTTTATTATCTGACCTCTGACCTGAAAAAGTAAATTCCTTCTAGCTTATCTAATCGGCTAATCTTGATTGTTAACTCGTTGCAATTAAATGTGATTGTGTTTGTTTAGCAAAACACGGAATTAAGTTCATGCAAAATTTGTTTGTTACTATCCCTGTGTTCTTTGTTTTATGTTTAATTTGTGAAAATACTTTTGAAAAGGTAGGTTTTAGATCACTATTGCAGTATTCTTCATAGTAACATGAAAATAAAGGAACAGTTTCTTACCATTTAAGATCCTTCTGACAGTTAATCTGTAAAAACGGACTGTAATTGGGATTTCTCTCTCTCTCTCTCTCTCTCTCTCTCTCTCTCGATATATATATATATATAATTTGAAAATTTTCCGGGGGGGGGTACAGAATTTTATAACGGCTAAATACAGACCAAAAAGCATAATGAATTTAAAAAAATGAAAATAAAGGTTATCTAACCAGGTTTCGTTCCTCACTTATCAAAGCTAAATGGAGGAAAATACGATTTAAAACAAACAAAAAAAGTCATGAATATGGCGGGGGTAGGAAAAAAAAAAAAAAACAGAAATAAATGGAGGAAAAAATTACATAGACTAAATTAAGTCCAAGAAGATTTTCTTTTTGCTTGCAAAGAGAAGGTCTCAATGACTTAATAAAAAGTCTCTAAAATTATCAAATGATAGGGAGAGTGCGACTTACGTGCGTAAACATGTCAGCACTGAAATTCGTGGCACACGCCTGGTTATTTATAAGATGGTCGCAAATCGCAGAACTATACGTATTACTCAGAACATCCGAGGGTGAAAAATTTGAATAACGAATCTTTGAAGATACATGCTGTTTCAAACGAAAATCTAATCTTTGCGATGTTCGCCCAGCATAATGCGCACTGCAACTACATTTAAATAAATTATAGAATTATTATGGTATGGGGGAAGAACATCTTTGCGAATAGACAGCAACATAGGCCTAGTTGAAAAAACAACACGGGTTCGATGCAAAATAACACCGTTGCACAAAGAAATTTGCTTAGCAAATCGGTCACTGATGTTACCTAGCCAAGGTAGACGTAGGTACACAGGACATCTATTAGCTATAATTTCTTTGGGTTTATGAAAATTACAAACTTTCTTATTGATAGTAGTTTCAACAATATCCAAGGGTTAACCATTATTACAGAAGGCCTTAATGATAAATTTGAGTTCGTTATCCAAATTAACTTAAGAACAAATCATCAAGGCCCTATGTGCTAAAGTTTTGATTAAATTATATTTTTGGTTTATAGGGCAAAAAGAGTCCCAACGCGTATAGAGACTGGTAAAAGTTGGTTTACGATAAACAGAAATAAGAAAGCATGAGGATGTCTTGGACACAAAAACATCCAAAAACGGAAGAGTAGAATTTGTTTCCTTGTCTACCGTAAACTTAAGGGCTGGATGGACGTTATTAAGGGACACAAAAAAAGCATCAGCATTCGTCTCGTTGTCAAATAAGCAGAAAGTGTCGTCAACGTAACGAAAATAAATGTCTGGTTTGTATAAACCAGATATTAGACCCTCTTCATGAAACCCCACAAAGATATTAGCTAACGCTGGTCCCAATGGGGAACCCATGGCCACACCATCCGTCTCTCTGTACATAATATTGTTGAAACTGAATTCTGCCGACATGGCGAATTTCATTAATTCTACAAAAATATTTTCTGGTATTGGGGGAGTCAGAAGTTTACTCCGATACAAAGCGTCAGCACAAATATTAATAGTCTCTAACAATGGTATGCCAGTAAAAAGACTGGAAATATCGAAGGAACACATAAATTTGTCTGAATGAGTATAATTTTGTATTAAGTTAGCAAAGCTAAAAGAATCTTTAATACAATATGAACTATAAAGTTCCAAAACAGGTTCTAAAATAATTGTCAACCATTTTGCTAGCTTATGTTGACAAGACCCTATCATAGATAATATGGGTCTCAACGGTACCCCCTCTTTATGGGTCTTAGGCAAACCATACAAACGAGGACGAATAGAACCAGTAGGATGAATTAAATCAGAAATGAAAGTGGGAAGAACACCACTTTTGACCCATATGACAAGTTGTTTTTGGAACTTGGTCTCGATAGAAACAGTAGAATCATGAGTATCTACCGGACCCAATTTAACAAATTTAGAGGTGTCCCCTCTGTTTACGATCCTTAGTAAGGCGCACTCTCCCTATCATTTGAAAATTTTAGAGACTCTTTTTATTAAGTCATTGAGACCTTCTCTTTGCAAGCAAAAAGAAAATCTTCTTGGACTTAATTTAGTCTCTATGTAATTTTTTCCCCCATTTATTTCTGTTTTTTTTTTTCTACCCCCCCCCCCCGTCATATTCATGACTTTTTTTGTTTGTTTTAAATCGTATTTTCCTCGATTTAGCTTTGATAAGTGAGGAACGAAACCTGGTTAGCTAACCTTTTATTTCATTTCTTTATTTTTTAAATTAATTATGCTTTTTGGTCTGTATTTAGCCGTTATATATATATATACGCGCATGCACAGTAGAACCCCTGGATATGACATAAAAAAATTAGTAACAGAGTACAGTACAGTATATAGTACACATGTATATAATCAAATAACCTTTTAAGGTGGGGCAAATAATGTAAGCAGGGGCCGGAAAAACATTGTATTCCACATCTTAACCTGAAAAAACTGTATCCTAGGACCACCGTATCCTGGGGTTCTACCATATATATATATATATATATATATATATATATATATATATATTCTGCCTCTGTATTTGGTCTCCCTCTGCTCATACTATGTGTTTTTTTGTGGTTAATGTCTGCCATATATATGGCAGACTGTGCAAGTCAAATGCTGGCCTGGAAAGTAATCTTTGAGCCCACGGATGTGGTTTGTGTGTTGCTGACAATTAATCTGAAAACTATGATGAGGTTGGTGAGGAGCATTGGGATGGCTAACGTCTATAAAGACGAGGAAATTGCGAGATATATATATATATATATATATATATAGCCGAATTGTTCGGGTCCTTGCTAATGAAGCCAAACATGACTTCTGTTGCCGGGTTCAAATCCCTCGACTGGCGTTAATCATATCATGATGATTCCCGAAAGTCTGTAGGTATTTAATAATTATTATAGTAAATAATATATTTCTCTAAAACCTCTGGCCTTGATGGAGTGGGGACTAAAACTTGCTGCTATAGTTTCAAATGATCTGAAATAACAAGTGGAGACTTAATTCCAAATATTTCTCATATGTTATATCTTCTCTCTTTTGGAAATATGGTATGATTCTCCAGTATCAAATAAGCCTTATGCACTGTGAAATTTACCTTATGTATGAAAACCAAAGAGGAGAGAAATATTTGGAATCAAGTCTCCCCTTTTTTTTTATTTCAGATCATTTGAAACCATAGAGACAAGTTTTAGTCTCCCTTCCATCAAGGCCAGAGATTTTGGGGAAATATCAGATATTTTGTAATTCATATGCAAAACTAGGGAAACAAATGACTATGATTGAAACATTTTATGGCTGTAAAAAACGTGCTCTGGATGACGGATGATCCCCTTAACGTGCGACCTTAAGGGCAAATTTCACATAACCCACTACACAATTAAGGTCAATGCCTTTTTAAACAAGCCTGGCTACTAATATAGATAGATATATATCAACAAATTCTCTCTATTTCTCAATCTTTCTTTGTATTTCTCTCTGTCTCTTTTATATCGTTCTGTTTCTCTTCTCTTTCTCTTTTTCGCCCACTCTCACTCTCTTTTTCGCTCACTCTCACTCTCTTTTGCCCTCTCTCTCACTCTCTCTGATACACGCTTACTCTCTCTGATACGCGCTTACTCTCTCTGATACGCGCTTACTCTCTCTGATACGCGCTTACTCTCTCTGATACGCGCTTACTCTCTCTGATACGCGCTTACTCTCTCTGATACACGCTTACTCTCTCTGATACACGCTTGCGCACTCTCTCTCTCTCGCGCACTCTCTCTCTCTCGCGCACTCTCTCTCTCTCGCGCACTCTCTCTCTCTCGCGCACTCTCTCTCTCTCGCGCACTCTCTCTCTCTCGCGCACTCTCTCTCTCTCTCTTGCGCGCTCTCTCTCTCTCTCTTGCGCGCTCTCTCTCTCTCTCGTGCGCGCTCTCTCTCTCTCTCGTGCACGCTCTCTCTCTCTCTCATGTGCGCTCTCTCTCTCTCTCTCATGTGCGCTCTCTCTCTCTCTCTCATGTGCGCTCTCTCTCTCTCTCTCTCATGTGCGCTCTCTCTCTCTCTCTCTCATGTGCGCTCTCTCTCTCTCTCTCATGTGCGCTCTCTCTCTCTCTCTCATGTGCGCTCTCTCTCTCTCTCTCATGTGCGCACGCTCTCTCTCTCTCTCGTGCGCACGCTCTCTCTCACATACACATACTCTCTCATATATATATATATATATACACACACACACACTCGTGAGCAAAAAAAATGGGCCAAACAAATTTATACATTTTATTGCACTAAAAGCTATATTGAACAAAGGACGATTGAACATGGAAACTTAAACGAGACTAAGACATTTACTTTAATAAATTTACTTTAATAAATGCTTAGGATGGAATCGCATTCCCTTTTGATTTCTTTAAAAGATCAATCGTTTTAGACATGCTCTTAACCAAAGTGGAACACTGAAGAGGAGATGCTATTCCATTCACTTTGACCGGCTTCCCACAGTTTGTCATTGTTCAAAAAAGGTTCTTCCGGCCAATGCACGAGATATTATGAACCAAATATTCTCGATTAGGTTTAAATCGGGGCTTTGACCTGGCCAAAATATCACATCAATTGAGTTATCAGAAAACCATTTTTCTGTGACTTTAGCAGTGTGAGCAGGGGCATTATCATGTTGAAAAATGTTTTGGAATATTCCCAGCTTCTGAATACTTAGTAACAGTTCTGTTTCTAATATATTCCTTTGTATTGATTGACTTTTCACATCTAATAAGTTTCCCAACTCCTGCTACAGTAACAGTTCCCCATACCATTATCCCTCCATTCCCGTGTTTAACTGTCGTTTTTATGCAACTTGGCAAGAATTTTTCTCCAGTTCTTTGATTGCGCTGTTCGGGTGCATCGGGAGCATCATTAACAAGAAAAAATCTTGATTCATCTGACCAGAAAACATTCCTGAACCACTCTCTATCTTTCTTGCCATAACATGAGAAAAATCTCTTTCTATCGTTGATGTTCTTCTTAGATAAAAATGGCTTCTTTGCACACCTTTTAGAGGAAAATCCCATTTCTTTCATTCGTCTAGATATTATATATCTAGAAAGAGAATTTCCAGCCCCTGTTTTGAATTCTTTGATATGGTCAACATAAGTTTTTCTTTCAATTCTTCAAAACAGTTAATTTAAGCCTGTGGTTGTCCTTCAAAGTGGATGCTCTAGGGCAACCAGATCCAGATTTCCCTTTTTACCAAGCGTTTGACTTCAAACCTTTGACCAATTCGCTTCACTGCAGAAAAAGATGTTTTCACATTTTCTTTTCTTAAAATATAAAAAAATAGCTTGTAAGTCATTTTGGACTGCCTTAATCCTGCAATTCGTTTTTTTTTATATCTTCGCCAAGATGCGGTCTTACCATTTTTAGGATTAATTTTTTCACTTATTATTATATGCTATAATAATAATGATCTGCAAAATAGAAATTTTCAGTTAAAATTAACAAAAATGCATGGAAAAATATTGAAAAATCGATTTCTTCTTTTCACTCTTGGCCCATTTTTTTGCTCCTGTGTGTGTGTGTGTGTGTGTGTGTGTGTGTGTGTGTGTGTGTGTGTGTGTGTGTGTGTGTGTGTGTGTATATATATATACATTCTCTTTAAAAAAAAAAAAGCAAATATGAAAATTAGCTGACGTAATGTTATAAATATTTAAATTTACAACTGACCTTTTCTTTTAATTTTTTTTTTTTTATTGTCTTGAACCCCACCCATACCCCACTGATTTCATGACTAAAAACTAATCTGCGTCGAGCAGTTATGGTATTACTAGCCGAAATAAGTACCTGTATGAAGGTATATTTGAACTAAATGAGTAATAGATCGTTTTGATTGAAGCTCGTAATAATGTATGCATATGGATATTTTTGGGTGTGTGCATGTATGGATATATGATCTTTATATACCCGGGTAGGAAAAATAATTTATTAATATAAAAAAAAAAAAAAAAATAAAAAAAAAAATAGAAGAAATAAATAGATGAAAGAAAGTAAGGAATGAAGGGTGAATGGAAGAGAAAGGAATAAGGGTATTAGAGTGAATAAGCAAAGATGAAGGTAAGTACTACAATATATAAGCTTATATACTAGGTTTGTATAACCTAAATACTCTGATTTCTGTCATATGTTATTATATATTATTATTGTGTCGTGATACATCTTATGTATACCTGCCTTACCATCGAAAGAATCTTTGTTAAATATGAGGATAACCCTATGAACTTCATGCTGAATTCAATATAAATTTTTACGTAGTGTCAATTTTTACGGTAAAAACCTACAACTTAGGAAAGTGTAACAAGCGGATGGGGCCATGAAACATAACTAGACGTGTGGAATTTGATAGAAAAAGTGAATTTATA
>NC_136510.1:37013545-37041045 GCF_053919585.1 Euprymna scolopes
ATATATATATATATTTTTTTAATATTCAATTTTACTTCTAATTTATTTTCAGCTTTATTATTACTACTATTATGATAATTGTCATTACTATTATCTTCCGTACTATTATAATTACCATACTATTATTTGGTATATTTGTACCACTCTCATAAGTAGCTATGATTTCCTTACTCCCCCACTTAAACATCAATATGTATACTTAACCTTTTGCATCAAGGTATACGCACTCATAGTCATTGCACCCTAATCTCCGACCGCCCCCTTATGATCATACTCCCTACATCATAACAGTAGAAACTTATAAATATATTGCCGCATATTACCTTTCAGTTTTACAACCTTACATAACCCTCCACCCTCCAAATTAATCAAAATTACCCACTCCATAGAAAATAGACACCCCACAAACCGTTAAAATAAATTACCATGCAGCAAAAATACACCCCCTATTTAACCATAATACATATACCCCTTAATCTCAATACGATGTTAAAGACAATTTATATTCTTATATATCATACTATATATAATAAGCTTCTCCTTATTTATTTAGAATTCAATAAAGCTTCCCCCAACATTCTATAATTCCTCTTAATCTTTTTCATCCCTAATGAATCTTATGCTAGACGCCGCATCTTCCCCATGCTACCTAGCACCTTTTCTATTCTTCTGATGAGAAGCAATAGGCTTCGAAATGCCCTGGCATAAAGACTCCCTTCTATCCCCCAAACTTTGCCTGTATTCCATTATTCAATAAATGATCCATTCTATATCTACCAATATATAGTTTTGTGTCTTCATTTCATGCTCGTTATCCTATTTTATATATATATATATATATAATATCAAGAAAATAACAAAACAACATAAAAATTAAATACTAATGCATATAGATTTATTCGTTTATTCAATAAGGATGATAGATCAGTTAAGTAAAGTTCTTTATACCACGGTATTTCGAAGCCTAATGCTTCTCATCATAAGATGAGATAAGCTAGGTAACATTAAGGATGTGATGTCTAGAGATAGCTACATTAGGGGCGAAATAATTGTGCGTGAGAGGAGAATGGTAATATATTGAAACTGTTGGGAGAGGGAAATGGGAAGAACTGCTATATGTATTAGTATATATTTTTATATCGTCGTTTTCTTATTTTCTTGATATAAGCTTAAAAGCAGTTTATTGAGCTTTGCATTATTCCAATAAGTCTCCTCTTCAAGAATCGATCTTATCCTTTTAACTCCCCATATATATATATACACACACACCTATTCTGTTACAGTGCAAAATATTTGAACTACTTAACACTTACTAAATTTTATAGATTTTTTTTTTTTTTTTTTTTTTTTCAAGATTCATGCATCTTTTCTCTATTGTTATTTTCATAGCAGTGCTCGACCGAGCTTCTATCTATGGTCTCCTCCTGTAAAACATTTGCAACGAATACTCATCTAATTACAACAACTGTCAATACATATATATTATTCCTTAATTGGAATTTTTTTTATTTTGAGATGAGCATTTTTATGTTAATTTTATTTTTATTTCGGACTATTAGTCTCATCTTTATTAGTTGTTGTTTTTTTTTTTTAATCTTTTTATTGGTTCACAACGTTTCGGCCAACTTCGTCTGGCCTTCGTCAGGTGGTAACCGCGACGGATAGGAACTTCGAATCTCCTAACTAAAACCAATAAAAACCAATAAAAAGATTAAAAAAAATAACAACTAATAAAGATGAGACTAATAGTCCGAAATAAAAAATAAAATTAACTGTCAATACTTTCCTTTTTAATGTTTACAAGTGCCTAAAACTAAACGAGAAGTCCATGAGTAAAAATTTCTTCACTAGAACTGTCTGTGAAATATAATACCATGGGGCTGCTTTCCAGCTGACTACAATATGATCGTTTTGAAGTCTAATGTAGATAAGTTTTTTGATGAACCGTCCTTTTAAATAATTAAACCATACCCAAGTTCCACCATTACTGATATCATGGTGTTGTCTTACTGGCCACTTGATACTGATTAGCCCTTTTCCTCGATTGGCCTTTGGGCCTTGATAAGCGGTGACCCAACCCCTGTTAAAAAACATTGTAAGTATAAAACTGGTTAATCCAATGTAAAAGTAGAATCCTGGTGTAATGATGTATAGAATGTTAGGAGTTAAATTGATCCCTTAAGTCTTGGGGATGTTTTATGTTGGTGATTCTCAACCAGATGAGCTTCTCCCCTCTCCTTTCTGAAGGGTGGGGATTTAGGATTTCAGGAGAGGATCGGCACCACAGATTAGCTGACACAAACTGCATCCAGAGCCACAAAAGAAAACACTATACATCACCCATCGCTACTGAAAAGCCATGTTGGATTTTCTCTCCACTAGCGTTTGTATGAAATGTTATTATGTTAGTATTAGTTATTATTGTTAATATGAACTTTTTTTTTCAATGGAAATTGTTCCAGACAAGGCATGAAACCATTTGATGTAAGGAGCTAAAAATGAAATGCTACTTCAAGGTCAAAAACTAGCCAACGATAAGTGTTAGTTGAATAGATTTCTGCCCAGATAACAGCAATTCTTGTCACTTTGTTAGAAACATTGCTTATGGAATGTGAGGACTAAAGGACAAAATAAGAGAAGCGAGAGTTATGAGGCTGTCGAAAGTAACCCATGGTCCACTTTTTACTCTCCTGCAGTCAGACATATTTTTTGAAAGGAAGAAGGAAATATCAGTGTTATTTTATTTATTTATTTATTTTACAAGGAGGTCACCACTTATCAAGGCCCAGAAGCCACTCAGGGATAAGGGTTATTGCATGTACGGTACGTTGTACGTTAGTGTTGAGATTTCATAAAGTGTCTACTTAAGGGGCGGTTCATCAGGAATTTGTTTACGTTGGATTTGAAGACATCCAAGTTGTAGTCAGGTGGGAAACAGGCAGACGGAACAGAGTTCCACTGGTGTGCTGTTCTAAGAAAGAAGCTGTGTTCATGGAATCTACGTTTTGATTTAGGCACAGATAGAGAGTGGGGAAAATTTTTGACAGTGGCTTCAGCTAGACGGGTGTTTTTCGTAAAGGTTATGCGACGAAAGGGGTCATAAGCTAAAAAGGTTGAACTATTGTTGTGAATAATAAAACAAAAATCAAAAAAGATATACATTCAACTTGGTGGACAAGTCAAGCATAGACTGAAGTTTATTTGTGCGAAATATGGTTGGACTGCAAGAGGGTTATTGGATTTTACTAACGGTTCCATCGGTGACATTTTAGGAGGGTCATCTTATATTTTATTAGTATTTCTTTGCATTTGTGTTGAATGTTTGCATGTGTGTGAAAATAACATTTTGATTATTGTTAATCGGGCGTGATCAAGTATATATAGAAATAGCAGCTGTTGAATGGTAAAAGTTATGAACGTGAAATCCAATAATCTATTCAAACATAATATGTGCTTGTAGAATAGAAAGACGGTCTTTTCCTATTTTATTGAAAACAATTTTATTGATCATCTTCGTTAAGGTGTTAATAAAAGAGGAATGAAAAGAAAAGAACGTTAGTAATGGAATGCGTTCATAGGTATGGAGAAAGACAGTTATACAATCCTCTTTGAAGAGAAAAGAGTTTATTAGCCCTCGCGCCAAAGAGCAGGACACAAAATGTTTTAAATGATAATAGAATAACAATAACAAAGACTTTCGCTGGCGAGGACTACTATTGACCGTAACCAGTTATACAGTAGCAGTGTCAGAAATTTCGTGAAAACTATTGAATAATTCCATCCGCTACCTTTCGAAGCTTATAACTCCTCGAAAAATGTAATTCAAGCCTTAATTTTTTTTTTCAGTTAAAGGAGCAAGGACCAAGGTTTCATTTTAAAAAAAAAAACAACAAAAAAAAACGTGTTTTTTTTTTTTTTTTTTTTTTTTTAAGGGTTTTAAACTTCGGACTTTACAGGTAAATTTCTAAAAAAAAATACTTTTTTTTGTTTTAAATTTGATTTGAATATATTATTTATTGATCCTTTATCTCCAATTTGTGATATATAAAACTTTGGTACATAAATTAATTATTTACTTTTTAATAGACATTTGAAAATGGGGGAGGGGGGGCTGAATTAAAAAAACATCGTTTGTCTAAAATATTATATTTGGTTTATTGGAAAGAGCATAAAATTTCACATTGATTCTGAAAATATCGTAAAAATAGAATCAATAGAAAAATTTTGATAGATTTTTAAAGTTTAAAAATTGAAAAATACTGAACTTGTAAAATTCAATTAATTTCATTACTATTTTTTAAAAAATATTTCTATTACTTTTTATACAACTTTAATAGTTTATTTTGGAAGTATAATCCATAAAGAAAATAAAAAACCCATTTTTAAAAGAGAAATTACGATTTTTTTTATATTTTATTTGCAGTTTCGTGTTAGAGGTGTCAAAAATTCCTACAAAAATTATGATACACCTAGTTATACAGTTCTTTTGAAATTTTCATCTCTATTTTTCTCGTTATGTACTGAATATTTGTTAATGAAACCAATATGAAATATGTTCCTTATTAAATTTTAAAGATTTTCTATTCTGAAAGAAGTTTAAAAAAATTTAATCTAAAAAAGTTATTTTAAAGTTTAAAAAAAAAAAAATTCAGATTTTCTCATTCAGACCTGTATTACAAAGAGGGAGTTGCAAAAAATGAGTTGTGGTGTGAGGAGAAATAAAAACTGAAATAGAGAGGAGAGTTTTAAAATATAATCTTAAAACGATAAGATACAAGTTAGAAAAGCATTTCGTCCAAGGCATGAAAATTGTTAAACAAAATGTTTTTACTACAGGCTTTAAAAATAAAAGGTACAAGATTCAATTTGAAATTTATTTATCTTCAAAGTGCACTTTTATAAATTTTACAAAGTAAGGTATAAAAATTTAATTTAAATTGAATCAAAAAATTACCTTGGATTTATTTTATGTAATGTAGATTTTGTTGCAATTGAAAAACATTATCTTTCATCTAGCAATTAATGATATACATATAAAATTTTCAATTATTTTTTTTTTAAAGTGCAACAGAATGTACATTACATAAAATAAATCCAAGGTAAGTTTTTGATTCAATTTAAATTAAATTTTTATACTTTACTTTGCAAAATTTATAAAAGTGCGCTTTGAAGATAAATAAATTTCAAATTGAATCTTGTACCTTTTATTTTTAAAGCCTATAGTAAAAACATTTTGTTTAACAATTTTCATGCCTTGGATGAAATGCTTTTCTAACTTTATATATATGCGCGTGTGTGTACAGAACACAAGTGTTGGAATCAGGGTCCAGCAGTAGCTATGATGGATTATGTATCTTGTCAAAGTCGAACCCAAGGTCAAAGGTCTCCAGGAAGGGATGGGGGAGGTCTATTGTTGTGTACCAAGCGAGAAATTTTGGGGTTGATTGAACCAACATGGAGTTGTTGTCGGTACCATATTCTGACCGAGAAAAGAGGAACTAAGCCGTGCGTTAACCCTTTTTTATGTACTTTCATGTGCTCAGCTCACCTGAGAGATGGTTTCTGATTGGGCAAGCCAGAAAGGAAGTTGAATGCTTGCACCAATCAGCGTTGAGCTTATAAAGGAAAGGTACAGATTAAAAATCGTAAAATGCGAACTGTTGATGCTGCTGCTATTGATGCTGCAGTCGTGCTGCGGCTATATGCTTAACAGCTTTATTTTTCAAGAGCACACACATACACACATCTATTAATATGAAGTTAGGTATGTTCATATATTATGTGCAGAATTCACTTGTAAACTAATTAATCAACCATTATGAACTTTGAAAAACGGCTGCTTGATGTAAGCGGTCCAATTGTAGGCTATATTTAGTTTTATACAAAAGGGAATAAAAAGGAAAGGAAATGAAAGCCTTTTGTGCAAATTTAGATACTTCCAATTTTTGTGAAATTTTGAAAATCTGTATTGGACATCAATAAATACATATTCTCTAAATTACAATTTCTTTAGAATATTTTAATAGTTTCTAAAAGGCCACAACCTCCTATTTGAAAATTTGATACTTAAATAGAATATGTACTATGCTATGATTTTCAGGTTAAATTCAATTGTTATTTATATAATTTTTTTTTGTTTATTAAATTGTTAGATGAAAGTACAGAATAGTTACAAAAGTTACATTATTTCAGTATCGTCCGTATTCTACATAAGTACAAAAAATTCTAATATATTATATTTGCATTAACTTTGACCCGTAGTTATTAGATGCCAATTAAGCAAGATTCCTTGAATTTCAGTTTCTTAAGACCCCTTAAGCTTATGCCTTAAATTTGAGACCTTTTATTCCAAATTAGAATAAGGATTCTAGACAAATTTTAGTAGCAATATGTGTTTTTCAATCTTTGTAAGAGAACGTAAAAGTGGTGCAAAACTGTTCTGTTTGATGAATTGATGTTACCCTTCCTGGGACGGGTACTCTTATTTATATGAATAAACTAACTACAAAAAAAATCTTCTTGACCACCGATTGCTATGACAAATAATACCCTACTAGAGAGCTCATCCTTCAAACTCCTTGGTTTAACATTTACAGGCAACATGTATTGGAACAAAAACACTGAGGACCTTGCCAAGGCTGCTGCAAAGAAGATTACTTATCACAAAGTATCCTATATCTTTACAAGGCCACAATTCACCCATTCACGAAGTGTTGTTGCCACATCTGGCTTAGTGCATCTACCACTAATCTTCCAGTCTTAGACAGAATTTTAAAAAAAGTCTTAAATCTAATTTCCAGCATGAACGGCCAAGCTGTCCCATCGTCGCAATGTTGCATCCCTATGTCTGTTTTGAAAATACTTAAATGAATTGATATGAACTCCTAGCACTTGTGCCCCATCCCGACAAGCAGCAAAATCCCACCCCTTCACTGTTGAGGTTCCTAGATGCTGGAAAGGCTTCTTCTCTCATTGTCCTTAGATTGCTAGAATTGAAAATTTCCCCGTCTTCTGCTTCCCTGACTGTACTAACCTAAAGAAGTTTAAATGTAATGTGAACAGACACCTTGCTGCTCAACTCCCCACAGTTCCCTGTTTGACATAATCCCAAATAGTAGTCCCTCACGTTCCAAATAATACTTGTTTGGTGCGAAAAGGGGTTTAAGAAAAAGATTTTAAATGTCTGTGTGTCTGTTCATTCAGCAGCAGTAAATGGTTCCTCTCTCTGAAAATTCATTCAGAAAGTTTTTCTCGGTTTTAAATTACTTTTTTCTTTTTATCATGATCCGTTTGTAAAAAAGGGGTTTTATTTACTTGCCTCTTGACAAAGTCGGTTTTTGATCTTTCTTTTTTTTTTTTTTTTTTTTTTTTTTTTTTAATTCAACTTTACAAAAAAGGGGCACTTTGGATTGAGATAAAAATAACACTGTCAAGGATTTCTCTTTCACTAACCAAAGACAGAAAAAAGATGAAGTGCTTGCTTCTAGGGATCAGTTAGATTTCAAGAATCCCAGAAAATAAGCATAATGAAAGGGTCAACACTGGGCCTACACTGGTTTCTTACGGTTGATCTGTGCACACTGTGACCAAATGAATTTGAGTTGTTTTTTCTTTCATCACAAGGTTGATTTTTGATGTAGGGAAAAAATTATTTTAAGAAAAATAGGGAGGTGGAGATAGCAAATCAACCCGACTTTGTTCCTTTAATTTGCTTATTTTCTGTAGTCCTTAAAATCTAATTGATTGGTTTCAAAACCAAAGGCAAAGAGTTAATTAAATAATGACATAATTACATTTTCTAAAATTTATTTCAAATAAAAAAAAAAATACTTTCACTTTCTCTGGAAATATTTATTCACTTCAAATAAGTGACGTTAAACGAAATTTTGATAAATTCAGATCTCTTCCAATTTGGGGTACTTAATAGAAATTTTGTCCAAGAAAAGAGAAAATGTTTCAACGCAATTCAGCCTTTTTTTGATAAGATACTTCCTATTATTTTGTTTCTGATTTTGCCCCTAAAAGGTTCACTTTGCTAAAAAAAAATTTTGTTTCTAAAACCGAAAATAAAAAGTTGAAGATTCTGAAGAAAGATATAATTTTTCACTTTCTTTTTGTTTATTGGTTTACAAAGATGACATCACATCCTATATTGAATTACTTATACGGCCCACCCTTTTAATTTCATGTTCAAACCTTCCATTAGTCAGTTTTCCTATTTATATTTATAGATTATGCACCTTTTGTATCTTGTGATAAAAGCAACAAGAATGAAGAAGTTAATTTGAATAATTCCTAGAATGTCAATGATGACTCCTGGAATTTCACATCAATTTTCTTGTCTTTTTTTATCCTCAATTTATTTTATTCTATTTATTTTTTTTTTTTTTCATATATATTGTTGGTACTACTGCAGAGAGTGATCCGGACGTAAATAATAACGTTATTATTGAAAAAGCCATTCTTAACATGGGGAGGGTGTTTTGTACCTATTCTATACTTCAATCTTACAACTGAATAAAAAAAATATATCGTAAAACTAATTAAACGTGGAAATACGATTTAAAAAATAGCGCGGATATCACTCTCCACATTAGCACCATATTTTCTTATATAAAAACAACTTCGAAAAAAAAACTGTACTTTCGAGTTTGTTAAAATAAGTTTTATCGGGGGGGGGGATTTTTTACTTATGCGTTATTTATTTGTTTTGACAGTTTTTCTTCATCGGCGACACTCAGCTTAATTTCCTCGGCGACGCTGACTTGGACATACGATTTAAAAAATAGCGCGGATCACTCTCTGCACTAGCACCATATTGTTTTTATTTAATCATTTAAAATCAGGACTAGTACAGAAGGATGTTTTTTTTTTTTACTTGAGAGTCAAGACCCAAAGGCCACTCGAGGACAAGGGTTAATGAATGTAAGGTGGTAGTATAGTAATCGGCAATGGTGTAATTTGGGTAGAATTTAATTATTTATGAGAATGGCTCAACAAGAACTTGTTTACATTGGATTTGAAGGCTATATTCTATTCAACCGGGAAGCAGGCCAGTGGAACAGTCTTCCACAGGCGAGCAGTTCTGGGAATGAAGCTTTGTTCATGGAATCTGTTTAGATTTAGGCACAGTTAGAGAGTGGGGGGGTTGTATATAGTGTCTGTAGTTAGTGGAGTGCTTTTAGTGAAAATTTGGTAAGGGTCAACCATAGATTGGAGTTCAGACGAGCACTTGCCATGAAAATAACGATAGAGCAGAGGCAGGATTTCACCATCTTTTCTGTGGGGAAGAGGTTGTAGGGAAAAGAAAAAGGCATCACCTACTATTTTGGTCACATTGAAAGAATAGATGTGTGCTTTGGTCAGTTGGGATAGCCATCAATGATGACTAACATCTTCATGGACATGAACCAGCGGTCGTCCAACAAATGAAATTGAGAAGCTTCCTCATCCATGTAAAACCTCTAGTAATATGTCAGGAGGAGACCAGACTACAACTGTGGACCAATTGACTACAGTGTCCTCCCCCTACTACTCACATGGGAATTTATTTTTCCTTTTGAGGCCGTCAAAAGCACCATCTCTCTCCAATGAAAATAACTGAATCACCTAAGAAGAATGAGGTGATCAAAAACTTTTATGACCTGATGGGACGACAAAACTGACCCAACTATCTGCGAAAGAGAGGAAGGCCCTCTGATGCAACACTACCTTGTCTGCCTTCTGCCCAACTGGTGCAGCTTAAAAAATCTTGCAGAATACAACAATAATGTAAAGAATTGTTTAAAAAAAAAAAAAAAAATGTGAAACTTTAGTGTGACTACATGCTTCAGACATGCAAAGAAAAGAAAAAAAATAAGTGAGGAAATCAGTGTTAGTTGGTTTGAGGAGGGGTGCTCAAGGAAATCCAGCTATCATCCAGCACGGCCACAGCAGAGATTGAACTCCCTACACAAGTTTGTAGTGTAATTCAAATCTTGTCGGTAGCTGAATACTTGATGCTTCGCCAGGGTTATCAAGGGCATTTTTTTTATTGTGACTCAATCACAAGATGGGGTGCCTACCACGGTTTAAGAAAGTCCTATCGACCCTCGAGAAGGATAGACCGCTGGTATTTTACCTCACAGTACATACAGCACTTCAACTTCCCAAATGGTCACCCATCTGGTACCGGGCAGGCTCAACGGTGCTTAACATCGGTGGTCTGGCAAGAACTGATGTGTCAACGTGATTGTGTCAAGTTTATTAAAACTTTTTTTTTTTTTTTTTTTTTACATAGGCATCGCCACTTATCAAGGCAAAGAGGCCACTCGAGGGTAAAGGTTAAAGAGTGTAGACAATTGGACAATAAAGTAATCGTTAGTAATGGAAATTCAGTAAATTTGGTAACTTATATGGAACGGTTCATCAAAAACTTGTTTATGTTAGACTTGAAGACAACCAGGAAAGCAGGAAAACGGAAGACAATTCCATAGGCGTGCTGTTCTAAGAAAGAAGTTTTGTTCATGAAATTTACGTTTAGGTTTAGGTACAGATAAAGAGTAGGGGAAATTATTGATAGTGTTTTCTGCTAGACGGGTGTTTCTTGTGAAATTTTGAGGTGGGACCATAGATTGAAGCTCAGTTGAGCACTTGCCATGAAAATAACGATGAAGCAAACTGGCAAAATCTCTTCTGTGAGAAAGAGGTTGCAGGGAAGAGAAAAGGACATCCCCTATGAGGCTATGAAGTCTATTTTGAACTCTATCAAGGCAAGATGAGTCCTTTCTAGCAGCTCCTGCCCAGATGTGGCAACAGTACTCAATCCTTGGACGTACCCGACTCTTATATAGATAGAGAATTGCATCAGCAGTGAGATATCTACTGGATTCCTTGTATTTCAGTAAAGCAACTGGCCCTGATGTTCCAATTATAGTACTCAAAAAAACTTTCAACATGATTGTGCTGTAAGGAAAACATGGACAGAAATGGTAAGAGTGGATATGAGGGAAAAAAGGGCATATAAAGACATGGCCAGAAATAGGTTAATTTCTAAAAGCCATCCAACACATGCCAACATGTAAAACTGATGTTAAACTGAGTATGATAATTAAAAAAAAAAAACTTTTTTGTTATTTCTGTATTAGACATCAATACATTTTAAAGTGAATAAAAATATTAAAAAAAAAATTTTTTTAATTGTTTGAAAAATTTTGAGATGAGGATTGATAATTTTAATCATTCGGACTATTTTTCTCATCTTGTTTGTTATTTTCACATTTTTATATTCAGTCTGAATAATCCAAATACGTGCTGTATCTATTATTGTTAATCACTAGGAGTTCTCACACAGGTCATCATCAAAGATTACTTACTGATAATAACCGGTGGTGTTCCCGGAGTCTGGGTGACGAATCTCCCTCAGATATTCAGTATCGCAACAGCTGTTTGCCATTGAGTTTTTGCTGGCAATGACCATTAGTCTTTACTAGAATTTGGATAGCAATCAATCTTCTCATGGTCCTAGTACTCTTTGCACTCATCCAGCGGAGGTTTGGTTAGTGCTGATCTTTTTCATGACTATTTTGTATATCAACCTCAAATGGTGCCATTTTGGGGAGAGGGATGTATTAAGGAACATAGTTTATAAGATTTCTTGTAGTTTTAGTTTCTTAGATTTTATGTGGTTGTCCTTCCATCTTTTCGTTTTATTTGCATTTCAGTTTCTATGTGGCTAGTTATTGTTTGTGGATTATGGGGTTGGTTTTCACATTCAAGGATTTTTAAAATAAAAGATTTTAATTGTTTTCATCATTGCTGTTTCCTGTGTAATCTCGGTCTTCCCCTTGATTCCAATTTTCCTTAGTCTTTTTTCCAGGTTTTTCAGGGTTCTTCCTAATGCTCCCACAATTATTGATATTATATTAACTTTCTTTTTTTTGTTTTTGTTATTATTTGTTCTCACTAGGCGTTCTCACAAGCCACCATCAGAGACAGCAACTGGTGATATTTCCTGGAGTCTGGGTAATAAGTTTCCAAAAATTTCTAGTACTTTCCAGCTCTTCGATAACATTTACAAATCTCTTTGCATTGTCACAACAACCACCTGTTATGTACTTCTCGTTGGCAATGACTGGAATTTGAGTAGCAATAATCCTCCCCAAGCTCTCAGTCTTCTTTGCATTTTTCAGTGAAGGTCTGCTTAGTACTCTCCCTCCTTGATTTTTTTCCATCCTCCTTGACCCTTCAGTTATTTTGTGTAGTATTAAGAGGAACTGATGATTTTATTTTATTGTTTATTTTTTGATTTATTTATTATTTTATTTAATTTCTTTACCTTTTAATATATATATATATATATATATATATATATATATACACACACACACACTCACACACACACTTTTATATATATTTAATTTATTTTGTCTGGATTCATTCATTTATTTACTATATATATATATGATTACTTAATCACATATTTATATATATATATATATATATATATATATGATTACTTAATCACATAAATTAATATTTGAAAGTATAAATTTATGCGTAAACTTTAAGTATTTACTTCAACAGTGCTCAATACGTAGGTAGAGTTGTAGTAAATTATAAAATATATATGGCAAATAAGCTACACAGAATATTCCGCGTTTCATCCACACTCGGATTCATCAGGCTTATGCATATATATATATATGAGATGAGATATCTTGCAGTATCAGTTCCCTTGGGTTGTTTTATTTCTGTTGTAGTTTTTTAGTTGCTGGTTAGTGTTCATAGTTTGAGTTGGTTGCCATAATCCAGGATTTTCCTTAAAGATTTCAGCTGTTTTTATTATTGCCACTCACTGTAAAGTCTCAGTCTTCCCTTTGATTCCAATTTCTCCTATTATTATCATTATTATTAATATTGCTTTTTACTGTAATTACTCACCATTTACATTGATATTTGTTTCTTTTTCTTTTGTAGGTAAGTACCAGCCTTTTTGGAAAGACTTCTGGTAAGACAGTTTTCAAAAGAACTTTTTTTTTTTCTTTACAAATAAGTCACCACTTATCAAGGCCAAAAACCTCGAGGATAAGGCTTAATTAGATGGATGGATTCTCAGTTGCTGTGGTACCAGTGTTCAAGAATTCTGGTGAAAGAACTGACCCACTAAATTATCACCCCATTAGCCTCCTGCTTTTCGCCAAAATATTTGAGTCCTTAGGTGCTGGACTAGAGCTTGATTAACTAACAGCTACTAAACTCCTGACTGAAAAACAATATGGATTCAGGCAAGCCCGTTCAACAGCAGATATCTTAACTGTAGTTTCTGAACGTATATACCGTTCATTGGACAAAACAGGGGAGGGTAGAGCGGTAGCCCTTGATATATCTAAGGCTTTTGACAGGGTATGGCACGATGGTCTTCTAAGGAAAATTAGATCATATGGAATCACTGGAAGAATTCATAATGTAATTAAATCCTTCTTAAGTAACAGAAAAATCAAAGTTGTCCTCGGCGGTCATACATCTAAACAATGATATAAATGCGGGAGTACCTCAGGGGTCTATCCTTGGACCTCTATTATTCCTGATATTCATAAATGACCTCCCTGATAATATTGTTTCGGAGATGGGTATATTTGCCGATGACATCACTCTCTATAACAGATATGAGGGGAAAACAAATGAACACATATCCAAGGAAATGGCAGAAACACTAGAGGATGACCTCCAATCCGTAGTGGAATGGGGACAAAAATGGATGGTCACATTCAATGCTGCTAAGACTAAGCTTGTTTCCTTCAATAACTACAAGAAACCTTCTCTACCACCAATAGCAATGGCCAAGAACACATTGCCTGAAAGTACTTCTTTTAAACTCCTCGGCTTAACGTTTACAGGGAATATGAACTGGAATAGATACATTGAGAGAGCATTGCCAAGGCTGCTGCAAGAAAGGTTTGCTCCCTCTATCGTGCTAGAAAACTACTTACGCCTGACAGTATCCTATACCTCTATAAGGCCACCATTCGCCCATGTATGGAGTACTGTTGTCACATCTGGGCTGGTGCATCTGCTGCTTGTCTCTCGCTCCTGGACAGGGTTCAAAAGAGAGTCGCCAACCTGATAGGTCCTGAACTGTCATCTAGGCTTCAGCCTCTGTCCCATCGATGAGATGTTGCATCCCTCTGCCTGTTCTACAAATACTTTAATGGTGAATGCTCTGACGAACTGCAAACACTTATACCTCCCCAACGTAACTACCCCCGACAAACCCGACAAGCTACTAAGTCTCATCCCTTTACAGTAGAGATCCCTAGGTGCAAGAAAGCCTTTTACTCCAATAGTTTCTTCCCCAAAACTGCAGGTCTTTGGAACTCCCTTCCGGGATTCTGCTTTCCCAACTGCACTAATATGCAGAGGTTCAAATGTAATGTAAACAAACATCTTTCTACTCATCTTCCTTCATAATAACCCTGCAAATTAAGTCCTTGATATTAGCCCCCTGCTACAAAGTGGCACTGTGCCTTGTTTGGGGTGAAAATTGAATTTAAAAAAAAGAAAAGAGAGAATAAATATTACAAAAAAAATTCAATAGTGAAAAAGAATCTATCAGCTTTGTGGGCATGTGTATTATGCTTGCAATGACCTGTCGCATGACGGATAAAGTTGATTGAGATTGTCGGACTGACTTCCTCATCTTGGTTGTTATTGTCACAACGTTTCAGTCGTTTTGCCCTCCGGCCTTCGTCAGGTGTTTTGTATGAACTGGGGAACCGTTTGTTAGGAGTCTCGAACCCAACCCTTTATTATTATTACGGGGGGGGGGTACAGTGTTCGGACTCCAGCTAGGCTCTACCCGCCTCTCCCCATGGATTAAATAGATAGTTCCATTTGAAATTCCATGGAGATTCCAGAATTTCACAGAAAGATACCATAGTTTGACAAGATGCACTTGAAGAAGGTCGGAGGTTACATTGACCGAAACGTTGTGAGAATAACACTCAAGACGAGAACAATAGTCGAAATAATCGAAATTATATGAGGTGTCTTGTGTAGTTTTACCTTTTTGGTGGACACACGTAGACAAACACACAAACAGTTGCGCTTTATATAGTAGGCTAGCCTAAAATAAAGCCTTCTTTATGAAACTAGACATATCCTTAAATGTCAAACTTGAAAACGTCCAAAATAGTTTAAAGAACTGTAATTGCTTTATCTTTAAAGGGAATGAAACAGCTGGCTCATTCTAAGACCCTCGAAATCAACTGATAAGCTCAATTCTGACACCAACCCTCACCCACACACAAAGGCATGGGGATAAATAAATAGAATTAGCTAATCAAATCATTAGATACTTCGAGCATAAAAATAGAACGGAAGTTTTGCTGAGAAAATAAGTGGAAAAAGTGAATATCCACTCAAATACAAACCAATCAACTCGTGTTAATCTTGTACTTTATAATAAAGAGAAATGTGTATTTATTTGTAAATACATACTGGTTCTATCAATTCTTAATTTTTAATTCATAAAACACGTTCACATATGTAATATATTGATGTTGGCATTCTGTAGATGTTCAGTGTAAATGGAAACGCCCTGATATTATTGTAGCTCTTTTGTTAAAACTACAAAAGTATATATCTAAGCTAACAGAGACGCCTGATGTAACCCGGTCGTAAAGTACGCTTAAATATGATATTTTAATTCTTGCAGATTTGTATATATTATTGTAGAGTTAATGTTCTATCGATTTTTATATATTATAAAGTTGCAATTCCAAAAATTAAAAAAAAAAACATCTTGGGATCATCAGCTTGAATCAAAACCAAATCCCAAACTTATGATATATAAACTTTAGTTTCTTCAGCTATAATCGAAGCCAAAACTTATGAAGAATTCTTAGTAAAACTATTTATCAAAAAAAAAAAAAAAAAATGAATTACTAAGGTGCCATCAACTAAAACCAAAACCAAGATTTATGAAGAATTCTTGATAAAATTATTTTAAAAAAAATAAATTATTGGAGCGCCATCAGCTATAATCGAAACCAGAACTTAGGAAGAATTCTTGGTAAAATTATTTATGACAAGAAATGGACGTACATAACAAACAACCCGGATGTAAATGCGACACAGAAAATAACACACACACGCTATCGTATTAATATATAGATTCTTATATAGTAAAAGAAGCTACTTGTACTAAGATAACAATTAAAATTTTCACATTACAGCCTTAATGTTTAATTGGCTTAAAATATTTTTTAAATATCTTTAAATATAAGCTTTATGATCTTATTTCTCTTCCCTTTAACATAAGTTAAATTTATTTACAAAACAAAAATGTCAACTTCTTTAAAATGAATATAAACATTAATTATGAATTAATTAATGAAGTTTTTTAAGCCTGTAAAAATATTCTCCATAATATAAAAAATATCAATAAATAATAATAAACTTATTCAGTATCAGATGTCCAATCAATTTCCTAAAAATTCATACAAAAGTATCTTACAAAAATTTTCAGGGTTAATAAATAAATATATATATATATATATATATATATATATATATATATATAGTCTTGATATTGAAAATATTCAAATTTTTCAAAACCTTTATAAACCTGTGAGGGAGGTATGCAAAATTTTAAATATTCAACAAGGAGTACAAATAAAACAAGAAAAACCCTTATTCCATGGAGTTTCGAACAGAGCAAATCTTCTCACCAGAAAGAGGAGGATTGCAATATATACAATGAATTTTGCAGGTTAATGCATCACGGGGAACAAGCAATATGAAATTTTTCACATTTCTATCAGTCATTTAACAGTTTTTAGACAGTTTTTAGGGGTTCAAAGAGATTGGGGGAAAAGAGAGAAAAAGGATATGATAATGCAAGTCAAGTTCTATGGAGTAGAATTATTCTCCGGTGGCAGATTTGCTGGAAAAGCCCTTATAAGATTGCTATAAATCTATAAAATCCTATCGTATGAAAGGAAATTGATTCATCTGCAAATTTACCAATAAAACAACTACTCGGCCTTTTGGCCAAGATCAAAGTGTTTTTCTTCCAAAATTCAAGAACTTTTTATTTTCCAATGAATTGAACTTTTTTCACACGCACACAAAAAAAAAAAAAAAAAAAAAAATTACACACACACAAAATAATTGTAAATATATTCTTTTTTGCAAAAACGCTGGGGTTTTCATTAGTCAGTTTAGAGTCCACAGAGTGAATGAGGTATTGTGGTAAATGTTGCCAGTCAAGAGTAAAGTCGCCAAAGACTCCATTTTCACTGTAGTAACAAAGACCCTGCAACACTCCCCCACCCAGATCTCAAAGGGCCTTGTGCCTAAATTTTTGTAAATCTGAATTTTGCTTTTAATTTATTTTAATGTTACATTGAATTATTTTGATTGTAATTTTCATTTTCACGAAATAAATTATATATAAAGATCAAAGTGTAGTATATGTTCTTCGCTGCACTTCCATTTCATGTTCTCTTTCAGTGGAGGAGCAGCCCTTCACGGCGGAAACAATTTTTTATTTTTGTACCTTTTCTCCACGTTAAAAAACGACCCTGGCGTCTAACTCTGTCCCGTGGGGAGGCATTGTAAATAGGAATAATATATATAAAGAACAAGTAGTTAATAAAATTAAAATATGTTAAAAAAAACATTAATTTATTTTTATTTCGGACTATTATTCTCATCTTTATTGGTTGTTGTTTTTCACAACGTTTCGGCCAACTATTCCTCTGGCCTTCATCAGGTGGTAATCGCAACGGATAGGAACTTCGAATCTCCTAACTGCATTCTCAGCAATCACTGCCATCCATAGTTGTTGTCATCTCACCACGTTTTGGCCAAGTAAGCCTCTGGCTGGCTTTGGGTAGGATTGAAACCGCTATCTTCAGACAATGCTCATCTGGAACCGTAGAGATTCAACGTCTCTATCAACTGTGCCACTGGCCCCGAAGGCCGATCAAGGTTGGATTCTTTGATCTTACAAATCCACGTTTATTTATTATCTGATCTCCCATAGTCGGGTCCGTACCGATTGGTATATAGTTAGGAGATTGGAAGTTTCTATCTGTCGCGGTTACCACCTGACGAAGGCCAGAGGAATAGTTGGCTGAAACGTCGTGAAAACAACAACTAATAAAGATGAGAATAATAGTCCGAAATAAAAATAAATTAATATATATAATGCTCATCACAGAAATGAATTCCAATTAAGGAATAATACATATGTTAAAAAACACTTTGAAAAAGAGTTAAAAACATTTAATTTTAAAAAGGAAGCACAAAATAAGTGAATAGGACTATCCACATTTTGTGCTTCCTTTTTAAAATTAAATATGTTAACTCTTTTTCAAAGTGTTTTTTTAACATGTTTTAACTACTTGTTCGTATAAGCTCTATTTCCTATTTGGTTTTATCGAGCTTTTACATCTGGTTAAGATTACTTTATAAATATTAACACTTCAATATTTATAATATACTTTAGTTTTGCCATTTTGGATTATTTTGGTAAACTTAACTGTAATACTTATTTCATTATATATATATATATATATATATATATATATATATATTAATGAGCTACAAAAAATAGCATATGCGTTTTTTATAGGTTTTGTTCCTGTGCAAAACAAACAAAAACAAAGTGAACAAATTGTTTGTATATTTATTTATTTATAATATTATAACTATGGTTTTACATTTTAACTTCATGAATTAGCGTTGGTCTTTTCGGAAAAAGTTTCCAATAAGAAAAAAAAGCTTCAAATATCAGAACATTTCTATATAAAGGATCTTAAATGAACACCATTTAGTGAAGTCTTTCCGATAGGTGGATTTATAGTTGTGCTGGTGATTACTTGTGTGTGTTTCCGTTGCTTTCATTATTGGAATCGGGAATTGTATCTGAATCGGGGGCGGGGGGATATTGGAATCGTCCCATCGTTAGTTAAAATGTACGAACTTTTTTTTTTTTTTTTTTTTTTTTTACTTAAAGCCTATAAATAATGGCAGGATACGAGAGAAATTTTACTTATAAATCACGCCCGTATTGCGTTTAGAATTGAAACAAGAAAATTATATAGCTTTTGCACTGATATCTTGTGTATACTTAATTGTATTCTTATTCAATGATGTTATTGTAGGAAAATTTTCATTTGTTTTATAAAAATAATATTGAATATTATTTTTTTTGTATCATATCGAAGTTATAACTGATATTATATTGTATCCAAGTTACAGCTTTGATATATCGTATTAAGGTTATTTAATATTGTGTCGAGGGTAAAATTGATATGGTGTCGATGGTACGATTCTGATTTGATCTCCCAAAGAAGATACAATTCGTGTTTTTAAAGTACAATTCTGATATTGTGGCAACCTTCATTTGTGTATAAAAAAATAACTCTTTAAGCCTCTGTATGCATGACGAAGAAAGTTTCTGAGAAATGTAATGTGAGCAGGAGGAGGGGGTATGCTGGGAGGAGGAGGCGGAAGGTTTTGATAACCACTTATTGAAAAGAATGTTTTCCTGCTCTGTAAGGAGATACAATTCAAGGAAAGCTCTTTGATTAGATCATGCTTATTCTAAAATTGTTTAAAAACCCTTTTAAAGGGAAATGCAATGTCTCTTTAATCATTTTCCGGACGCTCGTGTGCGTCTCCTTTTAAGATTGTTTCTCTTGATTTTTTTTTTTGGGGGGGGGGGGTGTTAAAGGAGAATATAGAACAAAATCTGATTGTCTTCCCCTTAATTGACTTGCTTTTTTTTCTCTTGACATCTTTTCTTTTTTTTTTTTTTTTTTTTTTTTTTTTGTGACACATTTATTTCCTGCTTGATCGATGTATTTAGCCTCCTTCCCTTTCCCAAGTATTTCTTTCTAGCTTTCTCCCTCGCTCTTTAGCTATTTTTCATCTTTTTCTTTTAACCCTTTCTCATCTCTTGTCCGGGGGGGGGGGTCCCTAGACACTAAAATCAAGAGTGTATGCCATTTTTGAATTGACCTTTTCACCTGTTGACTGTGGTATGTTACTGGTCCTGTGCAGTTCTAGGATGTCCACCCTCCCCAGGATTTGAAGGGTTAGTTTGTTACTAATCACCTGGTTGACCTTAAACTATATCCGATGGTGGGACCCTAGATTGCGGCCTTTAGGGAATGTGGAGCCACCCTTTAATTGCCATTGCTCCCAGGTCCACTCTGACCCCGGAGTGGTAGTACCTGTTAGGGTCCCAACTATGGGTTAAATAGAAACCGACTTGGAACATAAATATATATATATATATATATATATATATTCTATTAAAAATATTTTCTTCAAAATAACTGGATTTGGCAATAAATAACCCGAAAAGGGTTGATATGCCATAAAACAACCAACTAACTAATCACCTGGGGCGCCCCTACCAGGAAATACTAATGTGGTTGCCCAGGCACCTTTTGCAGGCGAGATGGCTTTTCCTCTAAGGCGCTGACTCTTCAATTTCTGACCCTAGTTTTACATCTTCTTGCCATTGAAGAGAGTTAAATACATCACGTTATTAACGCATTTTCTCTTCCCCCCCCCCCTACCATCCCCCATTCTTTAATAATCATATGAACGTTTAAATGTTCATTATTAATAATTAAGAAACATAATTAATTAATACTTATAAATAATTTTGGGGAAAAAAGTAAAAATATTTATCTGAGGATTCAGGGGGTAGCAGCAGTAGTTTCTTGGGTTCTTCACGTGTGCATTGTGTCCCATTAGTTTAACAGATTCTTATGCTATTTTGTTGAATAACATAAATGAACGTTTTTTTTTGTATACTTGGTCATGGCTGAAAGAATGAAAATAATTTACTATGATAATATGGAAGACCCCCACCCACTCGATGTTAGAAAGGGAGTCATAAAAAAAAGAGAAAAAATGTGTTGGACATAATAAAAAGTTATAACAATGGGAAGAAATGGTTCATTAGTAGAGTAAAAGTATAAGAAATAAAATTAGTAAAAAGACGAGGTAGGAAACTGCCAATGGCTTTTGAACTCTCAAGAGAGAAAGACGTCTCAAGGTCGATGGTCAGTTTCCAAATCATCAGCCACTGATGAGCCGATTGGGAATTGATCAGTTTGTATTAATCAAATATGACGTTGACTAAGATAAATAGATCGGACATAGATTTGCCGATTTTTAGTCAATAAATTTAAAGGTAAGTCAGTTTAGGGGGGGGGTCCAATTTGGTAAAGTTCATGACAGTTTCTGGCTCAGAGCAGCTTTAGCAGATAAATTGAGCAACTGACCAAGAATGATGGCATACAACTAAGATGTGGAAGAATGTAGTTTTCCACGATGGTATCACACACGTACCCAGAGCACAACTGATTTACAAACAATGTGTTGGAGTTTGTGTTTTCTTTTTTGAGTTTGCATTGTTTTATTTTTCATATTTGTAAACCAGTGGTCGCTCCTTCGGCAATTGCCAATGTTAGAGATTACGACACAGCCAGAATAAAAACTAGAAGACATTAAGAAAAATAAAAAATAATGCCGCACAGCAGCATTAGAACAGCGGTTGTTGAGAAGGGGACATACATGGCTTCACACTACCTCATAGATATAATAAAGGGTTCTGTACAAAATTCCATAGCGGTGCTGGAGTTTGACACAAAAATTGAAAAACTGCACTTGAACAAAGTAGGATGCTACATCGGCCAAAACGTTGTGAATCAAGATGAGAATAATAGTTTGACTAATACAATTTATCAATGTTTATCTATTATATAAATAAGTTTCGTTTGCCTGTCAGTCACATTTTTTTTTTTTTTTTTAACATTAAATTTATTGCAGAAATTTTCATTCATGATATCAGATTTTATTTACTTTTAGAAGTTTTTGTCATTAGTGGCCTTTGAAATGCTGCCGTAGATTGTAGTGTCATCTGTACAAATGATCTAAGAATGTTATTTGGGAGATCATTGATAAAGATCCGGAAGAGGGTTGGGCTCAAGATTGATTTTCGCTCATCAACTACTACTGTTTTTAACCTATCAAAGAGAAATGATTTAATAACTGAAAGGACATTTCCAGCAATTTTGTAGTTTGATA
Source organism: Euprymna scolopes (assembly GCF_053919585.1). Taxonomy (NCBI): domain Eukaryota; kingdom Metazoa; phylum Mollusca; class Cephalopoda; order Sepiida; family Sepiolidae; genus Euprymna; species Euprymna scolopes. The sequence continues at coordinate 37,035,641 of NC_136510.1, forward strand.
TCTTGTGAAGTAGACCTTTGTGCCACACCTTATCAAAAGCCTTTGATATGTCAAGAGAAATTGCTATAGAAACAAAGTCCCCATTGAGAGATTCGCTATTTGCTAATCCTATGTGATATTAGAGTTAGCACATCAGCTGTAGATCTAGCAGAACGGAAACCATATTGCATGTCGCTGAGTAGGTTATTTTTGCTGAGGTAGTTGACCATTTTATTTAACAGATTCTGACAACTTGCTCATAGACAAAAAAAAAAAAAATGGGTTGGTAACCATTGTTCTACACTGAAGACATTATGTTCTGACATAATTTTTCTAAAAACAATTCTCAAAGAAAATGTAAGCAATTTGAAGATTTCTCTAACGTTCACCTAAAAGATATCACAGAAAGTTTATGTATGTAACTAATTCTAATGAAAACTTGTGGGTGCGTATTTAGATTGGTACTTATGGCGATAAACTAAAATGAAGAAAAACTTATTGTGTACCTACTTGTCATGGAATGAAAGTAGAATATTCTAAAAATCACAAAAATTGATTTTTTTTTTTCTGAAAAAAACAAATTTGCCGTTTTTTTGTTTTGTTTTGTTTTGTTTTTTTATTTATTTATTTATTTTTTTTTACTGATAATTGATGGCCAAAGCCATTTTAATATTTAACTTTTACAAACTGATCCTTCTAAAATGTTTTCATTATTTGAAAATTTATGTTCTGAAAAATAAAACATTTCAAAATAAACGTTATATTAATAAATTGTTTGGTTTTATGTGACGGGACACCGGACGATGCCGGGTGTCCCGTTCAGCTAGGTGAAGATAAGAATGCTTATGGCCGGGGGGGGGGCGTGCTGATACTGTGTCAAAGATTAAGACAGGCGGTTGTTCGGGAGACATGATATCTGTTTTAATGGCGGAAAAAAAAGGAGATTATTCTTCTAGTTGGATCTGGTGAGAATGAGTTTTAATTGATTCGGACAGTCTCGAGAATTGGGCTCCAAAATGTCTGCTCGGAGTCAGGGACCCGCGGTGTGTTAACTCAGAGACCACCAAGCTAGTTTGACAGATATGTTCACAAAACAATAGAGAAAGAGAAAAGAATAAGATAATAGAGGGATAGAAAAAGAAATTCACAAGAGAAGAAAGAGGGGGGAATAGAAGATAATGGAGAAAAGGAAGGAAGATGCTTTTGATATAAACAACGATCGCCTACTCGAAAAAGAGTTAGAAGGGTTTTGGCAGTCTTTGGTCAGCGAGCGAAGCGTACACATCGGCTCTCGCCCCGCCTGGGGTGAGAGGCAGGGGCAGAAACCTCAGTAAGGACTAACTTAAAAAGATCTTGTTCTTAGCTGGAGAGTTAACCTGAAATCTCAAGTATACAACCTGCATCACGAAGCGCAGATAACGAAAACATGACTTTAAACAAATGTAGAGTGATTGCAAATAATTATTTTATTTGGTTTAAACGAAAATGACCTCAGAGTTTTTTGTTTTTCGATTGCCGGCATAAGTGAAGATGCAGTTTATTTCAGGTATGCCCTGACGCCAGACGACGAAGACACAGACACAAAACCAGAGTGACGGCTGAAGAGGACAATGTCGCCACACGGACTTGGGGTCATGCACGTTTAACGTGCCTGGAGCAGCGGAGGTATGTTTTCCAGGGACCAGTACGAGTCTGGTCACGCTGGAGGGGTCCACCACTAGACGACGCAGGCCCGGGACATCGTTTCCGTTACAACGTGCTGAACGGGACATTTAAATCATAGGTTTCAGTTGTCTTTCCAACATTATCCAAAAACAACAACAAAAAAAAAAAGGAAATGAGTCAGTTGTCTGCCCTTGATTCCTTTATGGATGCTGCTTTTTTCCCTGAATTGACATGGTATAAAATTTGATCTTGGAAAAAAAAAAAAAAAAAAAAAAAAAAGAAAGAACTTTATCAAATTACGTGATTTTTGGAATATTTTATCGTTTTTCCGTGACTGGTAAGTACATCCTACCGACTTTTCTGTGTTTTCTTTATTTTTAATTGCCGTCGTAATTTCCAATCTGAATAAACACTAACTTGTGGTGGGTTTGGATTATGGGTCAAGTTGTGTTCAGTCGAAGGAGTTCAGGTTGAAATATAATGGCAAACTTTATGAAAATATTTTTAATACGATTAATCATTCCTTTTTTTTATTCAACGATGTTTGTCTCTTTGAGTTTCTCCATTTGCCTCCATTTTGTAGTAATTTGTTAACGATAGTTTGACCTTTTTACTTCATCTGTTGACAGAGACTTCTTAGAGAAATCATGTTCTTGTGGCCTATAAATGACATACTGGACATTATCAAACTCACCAGTGATAACAATTAATGTCACCCCCACTTTGTTCCTTTTTTTTCTCTTTTACTTTTTTGTTTTTACTTTTTATTTTCATTTTTGTTATTTTTATTTTTATTTTTTTTTGCTTTTTAGTTATTTTATCTTTTTTAGACTCGTGTGTGTGTATATATATATATATATATGTGTGTGTGTATGACCTCCTTTCTGTAATGAGACAATAGATAGCCCCTATAAGAGTCACACACACACACACACACACACACACACACACACACACACACACACACACATATATATATTAGAATAGAAGTTATCCACTTACAATTCAATTTAACCGGAAGTTGCCTGTTGGAGAAAATATAACGAGGTAGAAAACTGAAATAAACGTATGAAAAAAAAAAAAAAAAATATAGATTGTGCCCATACAAGCGTCACTGTAAAGTGATATTAGAAACTATAAAGCATGTGTATTTTAAGAACTATATACACTACTTCAATGTCTATAATAAAATCTTGATAATGGATAATTATCTATAAATAATGATGCGTAGTATATTAGACGGTGTTAAAAAAAAACAAAAAAAACTTCCTAAATTGTGAATGTATGAGATTGCTGATGTTGAAGGACTGTCCATAGGCTGTTGAGAACCATATAGATTTTGGTTTTTATGTAATTTTTTCAACACTAAGGAGTTTCCCTGCTGTTATTACGATTGAGAACTTTTATATACTCAAATACTAGCAGTAAACTGAAACAATTGTATGTGACTATTGCTAATAAAACTGTAATTTTTTTTTTAAATAGACATAAAAATGTATCTGTTCTTGGTGAAGCGGTACATTTTATATATATATATATATATATAGGGAGAGAGAATAAATGCCAAAAAGTTATATTCCAAAATTCATGATGCTGACTATCTTATAATTTAGTCCTTTAATTCAGTTGACTTAAACAATTCTTGATAGTATGTTTCGTAGCGCAAAATCAATCACTTAATTATTATATCAATCAGTGAATCTAAAAAAAATCAATATGGCGTAATGGAAAAATATAAAGATATCTGCAGCTTCTCTTCCAATTTTCGGATTTTTATCATGTCAAATCACATTTCAATTCCTTTTGACGGATTGATTGTTGCTATTTCTTCTGGTGAGTTAAAGGCATAATAGATTCACTGATTGATTGATTTTGCGCTACGAAACAGATACTGCCAAGAATTGTATAAGCCAACTGAATTAAAGGAATAAATTATAAGATGGTCAACATCATGAATTTTGGAATATAACTTTTTTGTCATTTATTCTCTATATTGCTCTGTAATTACATTGAGCTTCTTAAATAAGGATTGATCTTTAATAAGAAAATATATTTCTACAGAAATATATATATAATTTATTTTGGTTTATGATGCTGTTTTGAACAAATTCAATTATTTGTATGAAAGAACATTTTTACCTTAATGCTAGTTGGGAATAATATTTCATCAATGTAATGCTCTCAGATGGAGAGATTCTTAAGTTCAACAAATATTCCTGAGTTCAACATGATACACCTGTCGAAACATTGTGTAAATGGCACTAAATGTGAGAACAGTTGTCTGAAGAATCCAGATAATATAAAATTGTATTTAACGGTAATACAATCATGGTAAATGCACATTAAATACACACACATTTTTTTTTTTTCTCCAATTTTTTTCGTTTTGTTTTTGTTGTATATGGGGTATTTTACAGAATGCAAGACATTCACTTTTTATTTCTAGGACATGAACTGAGAGAGATTTTTAAGATTCTCTTTAAGAGCAATTGTTTGTATCTCTCTTGCACTTGGTTCACCGGGTATATATTCTCCAGATAGATTTTGAAATTTTTTTTCATGAGTCCAGTAGCTCATGTGATTACTATGAAGATCTTCCAGAGACCCTAGTTTCTTTTCATGTCATGCATAAGACCTTGATATTTTGTTATTTTTTTCCCCCTCTCAGCCCTGTTTAGGATTGCTACTTATGGATCTTATATGTTTATTACGAATGATACCATTTTCCTACTCCTGCAACTGGGTTCCATCATTGTAGCTTCTCTGAAATAACTGAGAGAACATTTCTAGCAATTCTGTAGCTGGAAATCTTGTTTTGCAATTTTTATACTGTCCATAAATTTTTATACTGTCCATAAAATTTTATACTGTCCATAAAATTTTATACTGTCTATAAATTTTTATACTGCCTATAAAATTTTATACTGTCTATAAAATTGGTTTTGCTTATTTTGGATTCTACTTTCTTTCCAATTCTTGCAATCAGATTCCATGACTAAGTTTTCAATTTTTTACTGTTCCAAAAATTTTTTTTTTTTCTTCTTTTTTTTTCCACTACTACTACTACGACTACGACTACTACAACAGAAAAAGGAATAAAAATTTAGTTGTAAGGGGAGGGCAATGTTCTTTAATTAAAAATATGAGTTATTCCCTTTGATGATCTAGAATTTTCAATCATGATTGAAAAAAATCTATATTACCAGTTGTCTGGGTAGAAACCAGGGTTGGATCAAATACTGACTTTTAACAATTGAAATACAAATACAAATACTTTCGTTAAGGTTACCAGAAATACAAATACAAATACAAATACTTTTATTCCTAACTCTAAAAATACAAATACAAATACTTTTATTCCTCAATCTCAAAATACAAATAAAAATACAATAACTGATTTAAACAATCTGAAAATATGCGAAGAAAAGAAGAAAAAAGAAATATTTCCTTCCAAATTTGACATCTACATTACACTCTATATCATGTCCTCATTGCATTTTATCATCATTAGAGCTCTGAAAGTTTCCGGGCCAAGTTTGGCTCGCTCTGGAGTATAAAAATTACCAGCCTTGCTGAAAACTCTTTCAGATGGTGCCGATGTTGCACAGCACCCTAGAATATTTCTGGCGAAAGGCTTCAAAATCTTGAAGCTCTTGTTTTCCCGCCAGTACCTCAGTGGGTTGACGTCAAAAGCCAGAACACATTCTTCTAAGTAGGAATCGAGTTCTGCCTTTACCGCTGTAGTGTCGCTTATTGATGGA
>NC_136510.1:37046045-37066045 GCF_053919585.1 Euprymna scolopes
TTTAATAGCCATTTCTGAACCGTCCCATCTGCTTCAGACTTGTCTCTAATTTGGGTTATGGTAAGTAGCGTAGGTGGATCCGTTTTTGGTGATAAAGCAAGTGGTGCTAATATCTCTGTCATCGTGTAAGGGAATCTCCGGGTGTATGTTGTCTGGATTCTGAAGACTTTTTTTTTTTCATGTCCTTCATTTTGCTAAAAATAGATATCATTTGCAAGTAAAGATTAAACCTTTTACATAGAGATTAACTGGATCTTGTGATCTGTGCTTTTTGAGGAGAAGATTGATCTAATGGATAGCATTACAGACTATGGCATTGACTATCTCGAATTTAACCCATTAGGTACCATTGTCCTATAAATATGATGCCAGATAATTTCTTTTTAAAATCTATAAGATAACATAAATAGTACTGCTTACTGCCTGGTGCCACCAGATCAGGCTGTCGGAAGAAGATGGCTTCCTGTCTCAAATGCTCTACATTAACACCTTTTTTTTTTGTTGTTTGTTTTTTTCTGTTTTTAACTCGTTGCACAGCTAAATCATGTTCTACGAAGCCCAAAGCAAAAACAAGTCCCCCCCTTCCTCCTTTTTTTTCACACCCACTTCCCTACTCAACCAAACCAAACTCTACAAATGTGAAGATATATAGAGCTTGAAGCATAAAATACTTTTTCCAAAATAACTGGAATTGGCATTGAATAACCCGAAATGGGTTGATTATATACTGTGAAACAAAACAACCAGAAAGTACTGCTTACTGCCTAATTACTCTGAAGAAAAGATAAAACTCATCTATATTTATCAACCTCTTTCTGAGAGTTGTTGGAACCTTCTTAAAAACTCTTGTGAAATTTTCTAAAATTCTATTTGTTTGATGATGTACGAATAAGTTTTGCGATAGTAAGCCACTTATTGCCAATAGTGCAGCGTAACTCTGTGTGAATTGCTTTTCTTCTTACCGTAATGTGTAAACTTTATCTTATGGCCTCTTGATTTCTAAAATACATCACCTGTACCCAGTGTCCTACTTATAGGAAAGTCAATATTTCGCTTTCTAATAAAATAACATTTTCCTTTCATTTTTGTATTCTAACCCATTTTTAATCATTACATTAAGTTTTAAATCAATAATTAAAAAAAAAATGTAGATATCTTGGGACTTTAAGTCAAGTAACTCAATCAGAATTTGTTTTAGCTGTGGCATTGTCTGATTGTGGAAATTATCTATCTATCATATAAAAGGAGCTTTGTGTGTGAGTTCATTCCCTATGGATTCAGAAACAGCTGGGTCAATTTTTTTTAAAACTTCACATGAAAAGACTTGATGTATCTGGGAGTGTTCTTACATAGGTTTTGTAATGTGTTTGATAAGTATCGATAGTTGAAAAAATCCAATTAAAGAAGAAAGTCCGATTTTGACCAAAGCTAATGTTTTTATACAACTTAGTATCACACGTGCATTTAAGAAGTTTTCCCACTGCATAAACAGAAAGACCCACGTGTTAAATCCAATCAAACCTATCCAATTAGATCATGCACTAATATTGTTGAGAAAAGTACGGGTTACAGAGTTGGAAGAAGTTTAAGTTGGACTCATCAGAATGTTAGGAATCAGATATTTTGGAATTCTAAGAGGCTGAGGTTAGAACTTCACTAGTTTCTTTCTAGTTTAGTTTAGTTTAGGCCTCTTGATTCCTCGCGGAACATAGGAGTGTAACAATGCTCTCTATTTTGTCATTATTTCCATGGAAGGTGCTTGAAACCTCCTTGTAGGACATTTACAGCAAGAACTCGTTTTTGCTACCATAACAAAGACCTTTTCTTTCTCCAACTGCCTAGCATCAGGCAGAATTTCTATGACCAGAGTTTGTTTACAAGGACTTCCTGATCTGTGGAACATATTACTGCAGGACTGCTTCCATGCTAATTACGACTCGGTCGTCTTTTGAATCCAATGTCAACAAGCCCTATAAATAATCAAATACTGCTTATGTCATTAATCAAGGTTAGTATTCCAATAGTGTTCCTCATCTTTTGGATGAAAATAATTTCTGTTTCAGTAACCCGTATTCTCAAGTGGCTCTTGGCCTTGGTCAGTGGTAACCCTAATCATAAAAAGTAAAAATATTCAGGAAGTATGCGAATTTTTGAAAATGTTTCCAAATCTTTGAATCTTGATCAACTGATTCTAGTCGGTCAATTTAATTTTATATACAGAATTCTTATTTGTTTTTTGTTTTTTTAATCTATATAATTATAAAACTCAAATGACCTTGTAACAAGTGATGTAACTTCCTTTTCGGTTTACGACATCCGGTTGCGCATGCTCGCATAAACATTAACCCATAACAACGTAAACAAATAAACACAAATCGCTTCTTTTGCAGATTTTGACCTGCGCACTGAAATATTAACGTTATTTTGAAATTATTATTTAACATGGAAAGAGTGGGGGTGTTTTGCAACTATTCTTTATTACAACTATACTGTCGCTATTTTCTTACAACTAAACAACTTTAACCCATTGACAAACATAAGAACAATTGTAGTAAAGCCAAGACTACTACTCTCTATCCGTCCCTTTTCCTTCCTTCCTTCCTTCCTTCCTTCTTAATTTTTTGGTAACATTTCTAGATACAAAATAGTTGTGTGAGAACGATGAATTTGTTGACACATTTACTAATCTGTTTCAATATTAGTTTTATTTTATTTATTTAGGTTTTATTTTTTTGGCTTCAGGTTTTATTAATTTTTTTTTAAAGATTTTAAGTTTCTATAACTTGGTTGAAGGATTCCAATATGGGTTTTTCATTCTTATATTTCTCATTGGTAGGTTCATATGCGTTTTTGCTCGAAAATGACTTTCGGCGGCGTTCAATTCGTAGGAAAATCATGTTTAATTTTCGATTTTTGAGCGATTATTCAGAAAAATAGGCAACTTTACACAAATAGGGAGGATTTTTTTTTCATGTTTGAGTGATCCGTCCGTGATTTTTCATTTTAATATATTTTCATAGAAATGTTTCTGTTATGTCAAAAAAAAAAAAACCTATTTTCTTTACGTCACAAGTGTCACGCTCATACATGAATTCCATAGCTAATATAACATACTGACCCAACGGGTCACTGGTAGTCTAGTATTGAATAACATTTAGTTTCAGTATAAATCGAATCGGGTTCCTTTTTTTTTAAGCGTACTTTTTTAAGTAAATAATAAACGAATTTTAGTCTTTAAAATACATAAACAACGAAATATTTACTTTTAACGAAGAAACAGTACATCTTTTCCTTTTGAATTCTTTTTCTATTGAATATTAAGTTCAGCTTCAGTCTAAATCGTGTTTCTTGTTTTCTCTTTAAAAGTTTTCTTATGCTTTTTGTAAAAAGCTCTTATTTATTGTCAACAGTCTGATTGTTCAACAGATCTTGCTTGCTCGTGCCCCAAGCATGACGTCACTTTTCAGTGAGCAGGCGTACTTTACTGTGGCCGTGACCTTACACAAAGGGTCTCTCTTTATTGAAGGTCAATATCAGTTTTTGCTGTTTTGTTTCTTTTTTTTTTTTTATGTATTAATATTTGCGTTAAAAGGAGAATGTAAAGATTTGATTATGGCCGTGTGACTGATGTTTGGAATGTGACAGCTCTAAATCGTAGATGTCTTGATGCGATTTTAAATGTCAAAACTTGACAAATATGAATGCTGCAGGGTCAGGGAGTAGATATAATTTTTGACACTGGAAGGAAAGGTATGATATATAGAAGTGTGTGCGTGTATATATATATATATATATATATATATATATATATATATAATGGAAATAGTTTAGTTTCCTAGAAGTACATCCAATGAAACATGTGTCTACCAAAAAGTGCTCAATGAGTAAACAGAGCAGGTATATTCAATTTATTTATACAAACATTGATGGCTACATATGTGCATACATGTTTCTGTAATCACCCGTGCTGGGGAGATTACGTCTTTAGGCCAAAAATTTCCCTCGAAAACTACTTTCGAGGGAAATTTTTGGCCTGAAGACCTAATCTCCCCAGCACGGGTGATTACAGAAACATGTATGCACATATGTAGCCATCAATGTTTGTATAAATTTAATAAATATATACCTCTTCTATGTAAAAATAAACGTTTCTTTGTGTGTCCTGTGTTCATACGAAATCTACCTGACACTCATTAAACCTAGAGTGGCCGTCGAACCTTAGTAAATGCCCCCCCCCCCCACCTCATCAGTTTAAAAAAAAAAAAAAAGAGAAACTTCGAAATTTTGGAGTAATGTTTTATCACATATATCTTACTTTTCTTAGCCCTTTTTTTTTTCTTCTTCTTTCCATCCCAATCGGCTTTTCATGAAGTGGTTAATGTCTTCTTTTTTAATTTTTTTTTTTCTTCCCTTAACAACCTTAGACAGACATCAGTTTTTACAGAATATATTAGCTCTTCCAAGCCAAGCTTATTTTTGTAACGATGAGATTTTTTTCTTTTTCTGGTATTCCAATTTCCTTCAAGTAACACTAAAGCCTCTTGACGATTGATCCAAGAGCTCCTATTACAACTAGCATCACCTTTGTTTTCTTGTCTCCAGGGTCTGCCTAATTATACAAGGAGTTCGGAATAATTGCTTTGGTTTTATTGTATTTTTGCTTAATTTATTTATGTTCCAAACCCGAGAGGTCACTCTGTTAGGTATCGTATCTATGTGTTTGTGTTTTTTTTGTATAGAAATTCTAGGGTAAATGTCTAGGAATTCAGTGGCCCATTGGGATTAAGGGAATGAAGCGCTGACTGAGATTTAAAAAAAAAAAAAAAAAAAATCTAATACAAAAATAATACTACTATTGAATTCCTTATGAAATTTTGAGAGATGTCATTTTCTTTTTGGTATAGGGCTTTGTTTCAAATTGCATCCCCGGGCAAAGAGAAAGAGAGACAGGCATAAACACGTATTAATATTATTTCCACTATCAAGGAGCTCGATCAATCAGAACTTGTGTTGGTTGTGGCATTGTTTGATTAGAGAAATTATCTATCTACTATTATATAAAATGAACGTTGTGTGTGCGTTCGTTCCCTATGGACTCTGAAATGGCTAGGCCGATTTTGTTTAAAATTTCATTTGAAGGTACTTGATGTGTCTGGGAGTGTTCTTACAGAGATTTTGTATCAGAATGCATCGGATAAGTATTGATAATTGAAAAAAAAATCCGATTAAAGAAGGAAGTCAGATTTTGACCAAATTTAACACTTTTATACAACCTAACATAACAAGTGCATTTGAGAAGTTTTATCATCGCACAAGCAGAAAGGCATGGCTTATAAAATCAACTGTAGATTCTTTTATAAGACTGTGGCGCGTTCGAAATGAATGTTTCTCTTTAGAGCACAATTGAACCTTGATACTTGACCTGTACTGGGGAGATTACGTCTATTTTAAACTTTAAGTGAAGTCATTATTTACAGATTCTATAAAATCAATAGATTGTCTACAGTGCAATGTAGACTACAATGTATTGTGGATTGTCACTGCGGGAGGTATGTGAAGCTTCCTCCCGGTACACTGCTGGGTGGAGGTGGGGTGGTTCTCCCTAACTAGAACAAGCAATCAGTCGATTTAATTAAAAAATGGACAATTTCACCGATTTCGATGGCAGTAAAAGTATGGGAGGGTGGAACATTTCTGGATTCTCATTCAATCCTGATAGTGTGTGTGTGTGTGTGTGTGTGTGTGTGTGTGTGTGTGTGTGTGTGTGTGTGTGTGTGTGTGTGTATGTGTGTAATATAAAATCGCATTCAAAATCTAATATTCATATTATAAATTATCACCTCCGAGCATTGTGTACACCTGTCCCCAGCCCTGAATCCTATATTACCACTATTTTTAAAATTTTCATTTTTGATTTCTATAAATTTCGATTTTCATGTCATCAATAAAGTAGAATGTTGTATCGAATGTTTATGGATGTCTGGTGCTAACTCAAACCCACAATATTATTGTAAGATCCAAAACAACTATTGAATTTTTTTTTTTTTTTTTTTTTTTTTTTTTTGTACAATTTAACTTAATACGAGTTGATTGATCTTGGTATCGGGCTTTGTTTTTAATTACATCCCGAAACAGATAGACACTGATATCACATTTTTATTAGTTATAGCTAATCTATGTAAGAAGTTATCGTCTGTTGTGTGTGGGAATTTTTTTTAGATGAGGATTGATTATTCGGACTACTCTCCTCATCTTGAATGTTATTCTCTCAAGATTTCGGTCGATGTAAATGAAGGATTCTGTTGGAAATTTCATGCAGATTCTCGAGCTCAACAGAAATATTCCTGGGTTCAACAAGATATGCTTGAAGAAAATCCAAAATTGTATCACTTGAAACATAACAATAACACTCGAAATGAAAGCACTTGTCCACATAATAAAAATTATCGCCTGTTTGTAGCAATTCGCTTTCAAACGTATTTTTTGAAATAAACTTTAAAAAAAAAAAAAAAAAGAGTATAATTCTAAATAATGTGATACAATTGATGCATTGACTAAACGATACAATAATTCAATTAAATTTCACAATAATTGGGTTTACTTTCAGCGACCTTTATAACTCTCGCTTCCCTTATTTTGTCTGTTCTCGCATTCTATGAGCTATGTTTCTGACAAAGGGGAAAGAAGTGCTGTTTTCTATCCATCTAGCACTTGTCATTGGCTAGTTTTTTTGTTTTTTTTTTATCTTGAAGTGGTATTCATTTTTGACTCCTTACATAAAATGGCTTCATGCCGTGTCTGAAGCGATTTTCATAAAAAAAAAAAAAAATTTGAATTACTTTACTGTATTACTTATCTGGGTTCGAATTGTCAAACTGGTTTGGATAGTTATCTCTACACTGATGATTCCACAAAGATAAAATGCATACTTATGTAGATAATAAATTTAATTGTTATAATTATATTAATTATCGAATAAGCTTTACCATTATATAAAAGTTACTGTGTGTGTGTGTGTGTGTGAGTGAGTGAGTGAGTTCCTTACTCATAGGTTCTTAAACGGCTGTGCCTATCTTTTGCAAATTTCACACAAAGATAATTTATGTTTCTGGCAGTGTTCTTAGATATGTTTTGTACAGAAATTCATCCGATAAGTATCGAAAATCGAAAAAATCTGATCTTAAAAATAGTGTTTCTTCCCTTGTAGATAAAAAAAAGAATATTCCCCTAGAAGAATTCTTTTATTTGTTATTTATAAGAGAAGAAAGACTATTTTTTAAGGTCGTGAAGCCCAAATATCTGCTGACGTGATATTGTAAACAAACACAGACGGAATTTGATAAACGACATTATCATTATTACTATTTTTATTTATTTTATTTATTTTTATTTATTATTTTTGTTTTTTTTGCGAATTAGACTACTGGATAAATTATTCCTCATAATATGTAATATATAACATTCAATAGAGGATTGATTCTATAAAAAAATACATGCGCAGTCTGTATAAATTAAAATATAATGTTTAAATGTACTGTACGCCCGGGCAACGCCGGGCGTCCTGTTTATAGTTCTTTAATCAAAAATAATTAAAGCTTTCTGATCTAAGTTATAAATGCAAGTTTCTTTGTGTTAAACGCTGTTAGGTTGACTGACTATGGTTGCCTGCCTGCTTGGCATGAATAAGTTTTATTTGCCCATCACGTTGTGTAACGGTTGGAGTTAACCTCATTAGTTAGAATGTTTGGAATTGGAGATAAAAGTAACTCTTGTTTCGTAAGTTTGAATCGTGCGTCTTGTTTGAACATTTCTCTTCACACTGATGCTTTTGCAAGGATGAAGCGTATGTAGGTAATAATTAAATATTTATTAAATAATCCATAAATATAAAAGCGAAAATGTTTGTGTGTGCGTTTTCGTGCATGTCCAAGAAAGGCTTTTTTCCGAGAACCGATCGGTCGCCTCACAACTTAAAACTTTTTATATGCTGTCTAAATGATAATATCTACGAGTTAACAACCGGGGTCGCCTGTCTATTTAATTTGCCCGATTTTCAAAGATAAATATTCAACAATTTTCGATCGCCGCATGTGCATTAAGCTTTTTCGTATAAAAAAAAGAAACGCAAAGAGTTGACGTTATTAACTCATCAAAAACGGGCACCTGCCGTTAAACGTCGCGCGTTTTTTTTTTTTTTTTTTTTTTTTTTTTTTTTTTTTCACACTTTATTATTTTCCAACTGCGCATCAAGCTTCTTTTTTTAAACAAACACCCGGAACATACGGCCAACGATTTTTCTTTTCATTTAGCCAAAAACACACACACCTCCAAACACCCGGGCAACGCCGGGTACCCCCCGCTAGTCTATAATATAAATCTCACATGTATGTATTTGTTTTTATGTCTGCCTAAAACTTTCGACAGAGGCGACGGATTTTCACGTGATCGGTATCGTTTTGAAGCTCGACTCTTTGGACGACAAATATCGAAAAATTGACTAAAACCACCTTCATTCTCAATTGGGCACTTTTTTACAAGGTCGCTTTTTTTCTTTTTTTTTTTTTTTGCCAATATTTTCGAAAGTCATCCCCTCGTTTCGATTGACTAATCTTAATTTAAACATTCGTCACTTCTGGTTTGGCGATGGGCGCAACAGCAAAGATCTCATTTTTTTTCTTCCCCCCCCCCACATTCTTTTCCTCTTTCGCGGTACAGGTTCGAGCCTGCCTGCCTACTACCAATTTTTTTTTTTTTTTTTTATTAAAAAATATTCTTTTTATTTTTGTTCAACCTGCACCTCCAAACACCTGGGCAATACTGGGAACCCAGGCTAGTTATATATATTTTTCTTCTGGAGTCATCCGATTCCAGGTGAAATGTTGACAAATTCCATGCTCAGCAAATCAGTTCCTGACAGACCAGCTTCTCCCTCTATGATCGCTTTCAGTGGGACATACGAACGAAAGGTTCTTCTCTTTGCACACTGAGACCAGAGTAAGAATTTTCCTACATGTTCATAGTAGCGCATGACATGTCCTGCAAGCGTTAGACATCTCCTTTTTACAAACGTTGCCACACGAGACAAGGATTCGTACAGTAACTTGGCCTGCAGGTCAAGATCAAAGTGTAGTATTTTGCAAAAACGCTGGGGTTTTCATTAGTTAGTTTAGAGTCCAGAGTGAATGAGGTATTGTGGTAAATGTTGCCAGTCAAGGGTAAAGTCGCCAAAGACTCCATTTTCACTTTAGTAACAAAGACTCTGCAACACTCCCCATCCCACTTCTTGTATGGCCTTGTGCCTAAGTTTGTTTACAAATGTTAATTTTTTGCTTTTATTTTTTGAATTTGTCTTTATTTAATTGTAAAAATTTTTCATTATGGAAATAAACTATATAAACAAGATCAAAGTGTAGTATCTGTTCTCCAGATGCTGCATTTCAATTTCTTGTTCTGTTAGTGGAGGAGAAATCCTCAACGACTGAGACAATTTTTACTGTTGTTCCTTTTCTCCACATTAAAAAAACGACCCTGGTGTCTAACTCTGTCCCGTGGGGAGACATTGTAAATAGGAACTTGCTCGTAACATGATTTTTCTGGATGTTTATGTGAATGGTTCAATAAAATTTTAGTGTTTATAAGATGATGATCAATAACAGGTACAACTGTATTATAGTATATTTTTATCTATATTAACACTATTGGCTACATATGTGCATACATGTTTCAGCTGTGATTCAAAATCCAACTTTTTGCAAGACATTTTCAAGGTTTTTAATTCATTGGCAATAGCCTGAAGAAGCTGGACTTTGAATTTCAGCTGATATTATTTGTATATATGTATATATATATATATATATATATATATATTAACAAGAGAGATGTTGGCACATTTCTAAAAAAAAATTAAATAGTATAAATAAATATGTATCGTGCCATGTCTATTTTGATGTTAAAAGAAAGGATAAAAACTCAAAAGTATTTATGGGATGTAAATTTAACCGTTTTGTAAAATATTTTATTTCAAGAGCCAACTTTTTTTTAAAATTACATTTTCAAAGATGCTTACAAGAAATTAGGAGACAAGGCAAAAAAGACTGGTGGGGGATTAATGAATGAAACAAAAGTGAAAATAAATGCGCCCGGGCAACGTCGATTAGATACAGCTAGTGAACAAGTGAGAGGTCAGTGTAAGTGGACTGGTCACAATAAGATGCTTGTATTTACAGAAATACAAAATTCCAAAAATTCCTATTCATCTCCTCCTCTTTTTCCTTCTTTTACTCCTCCCCTTTCTTTCTCTTCTCTCCCCTTTATATTTTTCTTTCTCTTCCTCTTTTCTTTCTTCCTCTCCATTTCTCTTTCTCTCTTTCCTCTCCCCTTTACTCTCTTCCCCTTTTTCCTTTTCTCCCTTGCTCGTTCTCTCTCCATCACTTTTTCTCTATTTGTTGTCCTTTTCTCTCTTCTTTTTTATCCCCTTTAGTCGACTGTCTTCCCTTCTTTTCTCTCTCCTTTCCCCTCTTTCTCCCTCTGCCACCTATCATGATCTCTAATTTCCTGTTCTCTTTGGAATTTAGGGCTAGATTCTCTGGCTTTAACTTTTAGCTCCCCCTTCTCTCTCTCTCTCATATATATATATATATATATATATATATATATATATAATTTGTAGTCATCGACATACAGTCCTGTTTCGTTGTATCACAACTCATCAGTGCCACTAGACTAGCATCTCTCCCAAGCCAAGGATTGAACCTAGAACCGTCGTGTTGACAGTCGGCAGTTCTCCCACTCGACCATGGAAGCGATGCCTGTAAACAACTCGTCCGAATGTCTATTTAAATAGACACCTGCCACCACTTTTATAGTGCTCAAATCGCCTGTTTGTAAACAAACAAACGAGCTTCGCATTTTTCAGCCAATTAAGTAGCGGGTGAGATTATTTACTACAGTGCTCTACCCAAAGAGGGAGGCTTAAAATATATTTGTAGTCATATTTTATATATATATATATATATATATATATATATATCTTCCTACCTATCTATCTCTCTCTCTTTCTCTCTCTCTATCTATCCTTTTATCACCAGACGCTTATGTTTGTGGAGTCAGCTACCCAATTTAGTGGATGAATTAGGAGCCCGAGGGATAAGGAGACTGATTATGATGAGAGGGCAGTCATTTCTCGAAAGAAATTCTTTTATCAATTGGTTCACTTGATTTTCATATTCGGTATCTTAAACTAACAGTATTGGTAGCAAGGGAAGTTTAATAAATTTAATATTGCACAGATATCTAATAATATAAAAGCAGTCGAATTCTTACAATATAGTGATGCATCTGACAAATTGATATCTGATTCTAAGTAGCTATTTTCAGTTATCATTGTTTCACAATTTTCTTTGTATTAAAAACGTACTTTGCTCCAACTTCTTTTACAAAGTACTTATTACAGTCCACAAGATGGTATTATAGTGACATTTTTCAATCATGACTTTAAAAGAAAAATTGACTTATATCATTAATTAAAATAAATTCTACCATCGATCTGTTTCAGCTACCATCTAAACAATTGTGTTTACATTAAATATTACACTATTTCTTAAAAATTACTTGCATATCAATAATAGTTGAAAGAATATAATTTTTAAAATCTACTTACAATGTTGTTTTAATAATATGCTACAAGAGTCTTTAAATAACAAAAGATGCAAATCGTCAATCGCTGTGTATATAATTTATTTTTTTCCGTGCGTTTCCTGTGGTTTAATAGTAAATACTAGTAAGTTTGAAGCATGTGAAATGCGTAGGAATTTGACCAAAAGAACAAGTAATATGAATGGATATGGATAAAAGAAAATAAGTTCAGATAAGTATTCTCCTTTACTTTGTTATCATAAAGTAAAAAAAGGGGGCTGATTATTATTATTATTATTATTATTATTATTATTATAATATAAAGTATTATTCTTTATTATGTAGAAGTAAGGAGGTTTATTATTTTGTGTTCTCATTTGCATGAGTTTGTAGTTTGTACAGACACATAATTGTAAATGAGATTGCGATACAGAGAAATGAGTCACTTTTTCTTTAAATGCTCACAGGGCCAAGTGTTGGACAGTTAATCAGAATCAGAAAAATTGTAACTTCTTGAGATATTGGAATCTGTATCAGACGGATTTGAATCTAATTTCCAATTCCAAAATCGATGTTTTTCTTTTTATTGTTGTTGAAAACTTTTCCATTGCTGATAAAATATAACCTGAAGGAGGTTTGTTTTCGCCCAATCCTACCTCATGGGATCAATTAATGTAACTAGACCGTTTCCAATCCCTAAACTCAGGGGCTAACCCTAAGTTCCCATGGCTACATTTTTATCTTCATCTAGTGATGAACTCTTCAAAATATAACCAGACACTTGTCACTGGAACTCCTGCTCTGATGCTCAAAGTGTGCAACACATGTATGACCCTAAGTCTGGGTGGCAATACCTTTAACTCATGGGTTAGTCATTCGTCATCAGATGCTGTGGTTGAGTTCTTCTCGTAGGTGCTTTGGTGAAGTGCTGGTATATCGCTTCTCTCTGTACAGTTCTATGTCAAGTTCAGGGTAGATCTGAAATCAACTGAATTTCAATTTGACAGGCAGTCAATATGGTTTCTCAGTCAAAGGAGGAAGAACTTTTCAGCTTAGCTCTTTTGGGGAGGGTTCTAGTCTTTGTGACAGTGCCCAAAAGCTGTTGTGTTTGATCTCACGACCAGCAGGCAAGTTCTTTATTTGTTTATGGAATCCTAATTTCAACCACCATCTCTTTGAGATTAGCATTTCCTCCTCTGTTGGTTGGAGATTGCCCCTTCTCCTATTATCTCTTTCTTTCTCTTTTTTTTTCTGAATCTCTTTTCTCTCTCTCTCTCTAAGCAGTATTACCATTTCTCTCTCTATTCTCTTTCTCTATATCTTTAATTTTCTTTTTTCTTTCTTTCTCCCAAAATCCTTTTCCACCTCTTTCTCTTAATCTTATGTTCTAAAGAAATTTTATTATCATAACAAACCTTTGAGAAGTGGTTCCTTGGCTGGATACAGGCCACATGGTTTACTGTGACATCTCTAAACATATCAAGTCGGGCTCCATGGTGCCAAATGTCCACTTTACTTTGAAAAATTACGTTTTTTCTACAATATCACAATAAAACCATATTCTATTATTTCCCCAAAATCTGGGCTTTCTTAAACCTCATGTCAAACACCCCATCTAACACACATGACTCTTAGCCCGTAAGCAAGGTAATTTGGTACTGCACAGCACATGCAATAGTGTTACAAAATGATAAATATTTATCGTTATTAAACCACAAGTAAAAGTAAAATTTATAGATCGTATTAACAAATTCCGGTAAAAATTGCATGCATGAGTAAATAGGAGTAAATGATGCATTTGAAAAGAAAATAGATGAGTCTTACAATGAATCTATCAAAATATATTTTTGTATCTCTTATTTCAATAAAAAAAATAATCTAATTTCAACTTTTAAAAAAAATCTTACAGAGTTTAGAAAACGGTGTCTTTGTCTGGGGTGTAATTGAAAAACGAAGCTCTATACCAAGATCAAATGTAAGGTTTCCTAACTAAAATTTTATGAGGAATCCAATGGTGGTGTTAGTCTTGTGTTAGAAGTATTTACAAGCATATCATGGGTCACACACACACACACACACACACACACACACACACACACACACACACACACAAAAAAAAATGATCACACAATTTTAATATAGATATTAGGGGCAAGAGACATATAGATCTGGCGAGGGATAGGTTATTTTGTAAGTCAATGTCATACATTCATCGAATATGATGATGAGGATGCTGATTGACCTAGACGAGATGATGCTTATTATTTTCCTCATTCTGATGAATGGGAGAATCACAGAGTTAACATTGGAAAGTGGAATCCTGAGGTCTGCAGCAATTATGATGCTGATTTAAGTCCACTTCCAGATTGACCTATAATATGGCTCTTCTTAAACACTGACAAATTTAAAGCTTCTTTGGCCTATTACTTAATAATGATATATTGATCTTTGAAACACAAAAATATGTCAGTTGATGTAAAATATCGATATTTCAAACATTTACTGCTGCTTTGAATGGACCTGAATACTGGTTGCTGACGAAGGTTGCAGAAAGTGTAAATATCATCATCATCATCATCATCATCATCATACCACTTCATCAGAGGCCTCATTTGCCATCGGGTAAGCTGACACCATTGCCAGTCCACTACTGTGTGTGTGTGTGTGTGTGTGTGTGTGTGTGTGTGTGTATATGGTAGACGGAGAGAAAGGCTTGACTGTTAAGTAAGATTAGATAAGAGAATTACAAAATAAAGGGATCCAGTTAAATAGGAGATTGGGGTGAAGTGGTGTTCTGGAAAATTTACTCTCAGTTGATTTAGATGTATGTAGGGCTGTCACTTGGTACAGACATGTTTTTTGTTATTGTTTTACTCTTTCGCACCCCCCTCCCGAAGCCTTCTCCATACAACCATACGTTTATACTTCCGAATTCACATGCACGCACCTGCCTATATTTCTCTTTATATATAAAGTTAGATAGGTAGGCATATGTGTGTGCATGTTTACTAGCCTGGGTGCCCGACGTTGCCCGGGTGTGTAGAGCTGTGTATAAGGGTGTTGGTTGGGCAAAAAAAAAAAAAAAAAAAAAAGTGGTAGGCAGGCAGGTTGTAATGCGAAGGAGGAAAATACTGTGACCCCCCCCCCCAAAAAAAGTGATGTCTTTGCCGTTGCGTCCATGGCAAAACCGGAAGTCGCGAACATTGAAATTAAGGCTAGTCAAGCGAAAAGAGTGGATGACTTGCAAAAAAAAGCGACCCCTCCTTGTAGAAAACTGCCCAGTTGAGGGTGAAGGAATGTTTTTAGCCAATTTTTCGGTATTTGTCGTCCGAAAAATCGAGGTTTAAAACGATACCGGTTTCGTCATGTTCGGACGAGTCTGTCAAAAGTTTTTAGCAGACATACAAACACACAGATTTTTGCCCTTTATATTATAGACTAGCGGGGGAGGGGGGTACCCGGCGTTGCCCGGGTGTTTGCAGGTGTGTGTGGTTACCCGGGTGTTTGTGTGTGTGTGTGTGGGAGAGGGGGGGGGGGTTAAAATAAAAAAAAAGTCTTGGTAGGTAAGTATTAAGGATCGAACCCGAATCCTTGAGGCAAAGTTGGAAATTAAAGTTTGAAAAAAAGTGCAACGTTAACCACTGGACCACCACGAAATACTAACGGAAACACGTTTGAATTTATTTAAGTATTTAGAATTGGCAGGTGCCCGTTTTAATGACTTAATGAGGTCAAGTTTGATTGCGGGGGTAGTATTTTATTTACTGCGGGAACGCTTTTTTTATTTTCTATATTTTTTTTTTTGTTTCCCCAAGATGTTGGGGGGGGCAGCTCCCCATAACAAGGGAATTGTCCAAATTGAATAGCAATTGTCTGATATAAGGAGAAACTCCACATTGATCAAAGCTGATTGCTTTCGGACATTTCCGGTGATTGTGACCAGAAAAATACAGTCAGAATTAGTTCCGCTTTCTATTATACGAAAAAGCCTAATCCACATGCGGCGAGTGAAAAATGTTGAATATTTATCTTTTCAAAGTCGAGCAAATTAAATAGACAGGCGACCCTCGTTAACTCGTAGATATTATCATTTAGACATGATATAAAGTTTTAAGAAGTGAGTTGACCGATCGATCTTGGAAAGAAGTCTTTCTCCAACGTACACAAAAAGCGAACATACATACATACATTTTCGCTTTTTTATATATAGACTAGCGGGGGTACCCGGCATTACCCGGGTGTTTAGAGGTGTGTGAAAACAAAAGAATAATAAAAAATCGTTGCCCAGGTGTTTGTGGGGGTGGGGTTAAAAAAAAGTTTTGGTAGGTAAGTAGGAAGGATCGAACCCGAAGCTTTGAGACGAAGTTGGAAAATAAAGTGAAAAAAAAATGTGGGACGTTAACCGCTCGGCCAGCACAAAATAGTAACGGAAACATGTTTGAATTTATTTAAGTATTAAGAATTGGCAGGTGCCCGTACTTAATGACTTAATGAGGTAAACTTTCACTGCGGG
Source organism: Euprymna scolopes (assembly GCF_053919585.1). Classification (NCBI taxonomy): domain Eukaryota; kingdom Metazoa; phylum Mollusca; class Cephalopoda; order Sepiida; family Sepiolidae; genus Euprymna; species Euprymna scolopes. Next base: position 37,062,193 of record NC_136510.1, read on the forward strand.
GCAATTTTTTTTTTGGTGGGGGGGGGTCCCATGTTGTGGGGGGTGGGGGAATTGAATAGTAATTGTCTGATATAAGGAGAAACTCCACATTGATCCAAGCTGATTGCTTTTGGACGTTCAATGCCACCAGCTTCGAATTAGTTTTGCTTTTATACAAAAAAGCCGAATCAACACGCGGCGATCCAAAAATGTGAAATATTTAACTTTACAAAGTCGGGTTATGGGTAAATGAAAAGAAAAATCATTGGCCGGATGTCCCGGGTGGTTGTTTAAAAAAAAAAAAAAAAAATACAAAGCCTTGACGCGCAGTTGGAAAATAATAAAGTGAAAAAAAAAAAAAAAAACGTGCGACGTTTAACGGCAGGTGCCCGTTTTTGATGAGTTAATGATGTCAACTTTGCGCTTCTTTTTTTATACGAAAAAGCTTAATGCACATGCGGCGATCGAAAATTGTTGAATATTTATGTTTTGAAAATCGGGCAAATTAAATAGACAGGTGACCCAGGTTGTTAACTCGTAGGTATTATCATTTAGACAGCATATAAAAAGTTTTAAGGAGGAGTGAGCCGACCGATCGCTTCCCGGAAAAAAGCCTTTTGCAGACATACACAAAAAGCGAACATACATACATACATACATACATACATACATACACACACACATTTTCGCTTTTATATATATAGACTAGCAAGGATGCCCAGCGTTGCCTGTGTGTTTGGAGGTGTAAATGAATAAAAAAAATAGTGTTGGTAGGCAGGTAGGCTCGAATCCGCTGCCTTGAGGCTAAGGTGGAAAAGAAAGGGGAAAAAAAACCTGACGTCTTACCGCTCGGCCACGATGAGAGAGGAAATGAAAAGCGTTTTAATTTAACGATTAAAAAGTTAAATGACAGGTGCTTGAATTTAATGAGGTCAAACATCACGCCATATGGGAATAAAATTAACTTTGGCTGCGAGCCAGTTTCTGCATTTCCCTCCAAGATGTTTGGGTAAACCAGCTCTCCCACATAAGGGAGAGTGTCCAAATGAATAGCAATTGTCTGATATAAGGGATTCCTCCCCCTGCATTGATCAAAGCTGATTGCTTTTCTGGGCGTCCCTATCATGAGTTCCAGGGAGCTGCCTTTGCTCCAGATTCAGTTTCTCTTTTATATACGAAAAAGCTAAACAAACACGCGTAGACCAAGAAATATCATGAAAATAGCATGTTAAAGTCGCCCAAATTAAAGATACACGCGACCTTGTTTCGTAAATCGTAGATATTTTAATCTAGGTAGCATATAAACGGTTCTAAGAAACAATAACCGGCCCGAACGCCCCCCCCCTTCCAATAACCTTTGCCGGACATCACAAAAAATGCACACACACACACACATCCACACTAACACACATTTTGCCTTTTCTATATATATATATATATATATATATATATATATGTATGTATGTATATTAGTGATGGGACGATTCAAATATTATTCTTGATTCAGAATCTTTATAAATCTCTAAATATTTTACTATAAAATTATTTTTTCCCTGATTACCATAAAAAAATCAAATGTGAATTTATTTTCACAAACATAAAATCACACTTGTGGCGGTGATCTCCAGAGTGTAGCTTTACTGGTAGTTCAAAATCAATAAATGTTTATCATTACTACTAGTAGTGGAATATTTTGTTGAAAACAAAATCAATTAAAAAAGAATGTTAAAGGAATCGTTTTCGACATCGAAAAATCGACACAATTTGTTTTCTGATATCCCCAAAAGTTTCCGTTGTTTTCAGATTCCGATTAATTGTCCCAACACATATATAATAGTTGTATCGATTCGTTTCTTAGATGTAAATCCAATGAAACTCGCGTAATCATTAAAGCAGGATATTATCAATGCAGAATAGAACTGGGATATTGTTTGTTTATTATAATAGCATTATTAGTTACATATGTGCATGCGTATTTCAGTGGAATCTCAATTCAAGGATAACACTTTATTAGACCAAAAAGGAATCGATATTGAAATAGGTTCTTTTTTTAGTCTGATTCCACTGAAACGTGTGCATATATGTAACCAATAATGTTTGCATAGTAAAAAAACTATATATATATATATAAGTAAATTCTTGGTACAGCAAAATGGAAGGAGAAATTTCAGAGGAAACATAGTTTAATTTAAATCAAAGAAACAAAAAAAAACGGGCAGGTGGAATTGTTAAAATTTCCTTAAGGCCTTATCGTCTGACCCTCTAAGAGGAAATGTCAGAATGATAAATTAAAACAAATATAATTTTTTATTTATCATTCTGACATTTCCTCTTAGAGGGTCAGACGATAAGGCCTTAAGGAAATTTTAACAATTCCACCTGCCCGTTTTTTTTTTTTTGTTTCTTTGATTTAAATTAAACTATGTTTCCTCTGAAATTTCTCCTTCCATTTTGCTGTACCAAGAATTTACTTATATATATATTAATAAAGCTTTGTTGATTGGGTTCAAACTTCTTGACCAGCAGTAATTATCATTCCTGCACTGATAATTGCATAAGCATGAAACACTAGTGTCTGTAGGTATAAAAAAATTAATATTTAACCAAAAAGACATCGTTGCATAATTCCAAGCTTCCTGTTTATTGAATTCTCTCATTACCGTGAGTTATGACAGTCCTCTTAAATGGTTTCATAAGTATTTCAATTCACTTCCATTTAAAGGTAAATTGCTGATGGTTTAGAGGAAACAAGGCCAAGGTTGGCTTTGTTGACTGGGTTTGACTCTCTCGACCAGTAGTACACTTTCTGCACTGAGGATTACATAAGCGTGTATATATATATATATATATATATATATATATATATATATATATATATATATAAACAAGTCCTTATATAAGCAGGTTTGATTGAATAGGACAGTTTTTTTTTTACTTAGTTATTTTCTTAATGTACAAAGCAATTTTCTTGGTTTTGACTCCAAGTGTTCTTGTTTTAGCTAAAAAAAACTTTTTTCTAAAATGATACTCCTGATGACGATCAAGAGATTGAAAGCGCTTAAATAATGGTTGAAACAAACACAATCGGAGTCACATTATATAATCTACGAACCGAGACTAAGAAAATGACTTTGTGCTTCAAGAAACTCAAAAATAAAGAGATAAATCTCTGTCGTATTCAATGAAACCTGCTTATATTCGAGAAAGAGAGTTCACATGAAAATAAACTTCTCCAAATCTAAACAAACAGGATCAATACTTTACACAGAAAGGACTCAATATCGTTTTATATAAAGCTTTATATCCATAACTAGCGGGGGTACCCGGCGTTGCCCGAGTGTTTGTTTCCGGGACGGGGGGGGGGGAGTTTTAAAAAATGTTATGGTGAGTAAAAGTAGGAAAATAAAGTGTGAAAAAAAAACAAAAAAAACAAAAAAACATCTGCAACGTTAACAGTTCGGCCACCAAGAAAAGTCCATTCCAGTTGTTTAGGAAAAAAAAAAAAAAAACGACTACGGTAGGTCGACGCGAACGTGAAAATATAATGTGAATTGTCCAGCACGCTAACCACTACGCCACAGAGCACTGCAGCTTAGTTTAGTGATTTTAAATAACTTCACATGAAAGAACTACGAAGCCAAACCGGTGTTCTCTTCTCAACTGTTCCTTGTGAACGATCCCCAAACGGTGTTAAGTGGTGGCAGGGGGAGGAGGAATTTATTAGAGAGAAAATATTTTACCACTTCCATTGATCTTAACCGATTTTGGCCGTGACTTCTCAGCAGAAAAAGTATAGAAATCTAAGATTATCAAGGAATTTGAGAAATAATAAGCCTATAACACACCTCAGATATTGTTCTGCCGTTTGTGCATA
>NC_136510.1:37071045-37073545 GCF_053919585.1 Euprymna scolopes
GTTTCAAATTTTAAGATATCGAAACCAAAGCAAAATGATAAAAAAAACAAAAGTAAAATCTTGCAGAAAAATATATTTTTGATATGAACTTTGTTGGCCTCCATAGCTAAGAGTGACCAACAAAATCATGTTTTTAGAAAAGCAGACCCCCCCCCCCCGCCAAAAAAAAAAAAAACCCGGAGATTCTATTATCTGCACCTATTGACCCATTTTCAATTTCTCAATAGCAAAAAAAATGTAAAACAATACAATATTAAATATGCCAGAAGTAACTTGAAAATATTGAAATTATGTGAAACGAGAGTTACTTTCACTGTGGGGAATTGCTCCCACTTATGGGGAATTCCTAGAGCAATCTCAATTTTAGCGATACGTTTCAATGACCAAAATTCAGAATTCAAAAGTAAATGTTTTAAATTAGAAATTATCAAGCTGTAAAATATAGAACTATAGAATTGCATAAAAGATTGTCACGCAATCAGCAAAACAAAAAGGATGTAAAAGATGCACCAAAAATATAAACAATGACTCACATATATAGGACTTACATATAATCCTCTTTTAATATCAATCACTTGTTCAATCATTGTTTTATATGCATATTGTTGATTTGGCAAAGTTTCAGCACGTTGTTGTCAATGAATCTGGTCAGCGAATTAACATCGTATGAAGTTCTAGCAAAACATCTGTGAGTAAGTTATTTATTTCACTTCGATGAATTTCAGGTAACCCAGATTTGTAGAGCTCCTCCCCTCGCATGGCGATCACATGGTTTTCAATAACAATCAACATAGAATTATATATTTCTTCGCTAAATCCTATTTCTCTTTCAGGGAATCTTTGTTGTTGCTGATATTTATAGTTCTCAGATAAATCATCCTTATATTTCTGCCACAATTCTAATATATTACTTCACAAGTTTTGAGAATTATTGCAAAAAGGATTCTTAGAGAAACAGGTGTGTGTGACCCTGAAGTCTCAGCCATCGATATGTCCTACTGATTGTGATTTTTTAACAAATTTAAGGTCAAACAGGCTTCCCTGTAATTGTCAAGTTTGTCCATCAATAGTTCTTAAAAAGGAAAATAAAGTCGGTTCTCTTATTTCATGAAGGAGGAGTCTCACAAAGAAACATCCGCAGGAACTTGAGTGCACAGAGCAAACTCTTCCAATTGAAGTGTCAAATTTTACATCTGGATGACCCTCAACATTAACTCCTAGTTTTCTCCTGTGTCATGTGTAGTTATTCCATGTGAACCTGATTATAAATTAGAAGTTTTGCAAAATTATCTCGTTCACACAATTAAAAAGTGCATTAAGATTTGTGTCTTTTGGATTTAGGGAAACTTGGATAGCATTTTCGTTTGTGAAATAAACCCTCTGACCATTTTCAAGATGAACTACAAAAAGCTGGATTGGAGGAAGCCTTCCATGAATAGGAAACCCCAAAATACACCAAAATGCTTCATTAGCGCCGATATATAAAGTAACTTCATGACTAACATTTTTTGTAAGGAAAACATGGCTTCATCAGATCCCTTATTTATTTAATTATAAACATATTTAATAGACTTCACTGAATTTCAAAAATAAATATTGATTCGTTAAGCATTGACTATAAACTATTCTATGAAAGCCAGATAGACCCGATAATTTTATTATACCATACCTGTTCAAACTGAAACATACTTATCAAAGTATACTTACGTGGATAGATATCAAGTCCTTTTTAAAGTTTATGGCATATTTCCATTCTGTGGAGGCCATCTACGAATGCAGACCTCCACAATTTTATCATACTATCCCTGTTCAAACTGAAACATACTTATCAAAGTATTATGTGCATCTATGTCAAAGACCTTGTAAAAGTTTTTTTAGTTTTTTATTTCCATTATTTGGGGACTGGGCGAGTACGCAGACCCCACAATTTTAATAAACCCTTCCTGTTCAAAATATAATATACCCATTTTTGATCCCTGATACCTCTTCAATCATTGTATGTGATCAGTTTAATAATAAACCATATAGGAACCTATTAGTGTATAGACACACACACACACACACACACACACAGACGTTCAGCTTTATTATATATATATATATATATATATATATATATATATATATATATATACGCCTCCCCCTAAATAGTAACACAAAATAATAATGTGCCCATGTTACTTATTTTTAGAATGTTTATTCCAAAATTCATAATCCATTCATTCGTTAAAGATTACCTTGCATGTGTGTGTGTGGGGTGGGGGTAGCTCGGCTTTGCTTGGGACCTATATCTATATACATATATTACACTCCACTTTGTTCCAGAACGTTAACCACACCCAAATATCTTTATAAAACTAATGTAATTTTGACTCATGTTTCAATATCGATTCTGTTTTGATCTGGTATATACCAACTCTGTCCTGCATTTAGCACTCTCTAATGATCACGTAAATTTAATTGGATTTACATCTAGGGAACCAATCGATGCAACCATTAT